>NW_006916514.1:0-41707 GCF_000464535.1 Endocarpon pusillum Z07020
GCATCCACCCGAGTAACAGCGAGGGGGATACGCCCAACGCCAAGATACTCTCTTGGCGCGTAAATATAAGCTGGCCAAGGAGAAAATGCATGCGTATCATCTATCATCTGCTTAGTATATTCAATTGGAATACATCTACTTGACGAAGTCTCTCCACTGCCGCCCGCCTGTCGCCGGGTTTGCCATCTGACAAGTCCCAAATACAAGGTCTCTATATCCATTCTTGAATGCAGGTCAGTAAGATTCTCCCGTCATCACTGTGCAGCTCTGTTCACCCCGCCGAGACCAAAAAGAAAAGGATCTGGAGAGCAGGAACCGCACCGACGTAGTGGGATCCGGCAAGCCAGCCTGACCTACTGCTTTAAAGCCCGACCAATCCTCCTAATCATCCAGCCCTGTCCCCGGAGGAGGAGGCACATCGGTATCCTCAAGCACTGAGGAGCCGGATTCATTAGCTTCCATCGCAAAGGTATCTTCGAAGCGCTCCCAGTACTCAACCAGGACCTCGACGGTCATGCCCCCCTTGTATTGGCCGCCACAACGACATGATTCCGCTGAGGCAGCACATTGATCATTATTTCACCTTCTGCGGCTGTGATCTCGACACAGACGTCGTAGCCAAGTGCTTGAGTTCGAGAGCGGTAGAAACAGGCCAGGTGACCACCCCAGTATTCTTCAAGTCCGATTGCCTTATCGACATCGTAAAGCTCTTTCGGTTCTGGATGATTTGCGATGGTTCTGCTAGCCCAGGTATCGGCTATTCGAGGAACCACAACGAAAGGTCGGTGTCCAGGATACCACAATCAACGAAGATGCCTCCATTACGAGCAGCGTAGCGGACGAACAAGCCCGTGTGATCTTGTGGACATACAGTTCGGGATCTGACAACGAATGGATTACCAATGGCATTCTCGGCAACTTTATCCATCGCATATCTGTACGAGGCGTCGAAATCGACGCGAGACTCCGACCATGACTTTCAGTTCCGGATAGGCGCGAGCAATTTCAATCACAAGAGTCGCCTACAGAAGTGTACGTGTAAGCTGCGCAAGGAACCATTCCACAAGCTGGGAAGTGTGAAACATGTTTCTTCTCTATGCCTGCGGATGGTGTACTGTGCCACAATGCGTCTCCCTTTTCTAACGAATAGCCTAGGTTCACATTCCATTAATTCACAATATGAATAATTTCATTGCGCTCTAAAACCGGCCATGTCTAACCTGCGTTGGGGATCATAATTCTAGCTGTCTAACTCGAAGCTCCGTGAAAATCCCCTTCCCATCCAGCCCGCCAGAGTCGACATCTAGACATGTCAATGTGCAAATCGAAAATCGAGTCTTTTGTTGCCTTTATCATTTGTAGTCGCAAGGTATGTACTTCTCTCCGCGTGACTCATCTCCTTCCATCTTGATTCACGGACTCTAGAGAGTATATCAGCACCACTAATATATCAAGGCGTAGTCAAGGCATACCTATTGCGCCAGACGTAGAAGAGCTTGGCCCCAATGAAGAGAAAGAAGTTGTAGGCACAAATAGCGAGGAGGATCTTGTTGCCAGTTCTGTACATCGGCTTATCCTCTTCGCGGTAGATCTGTTAGTGGCGTCAGCAAGTACATATGTGGGATGCCTCCCTGTGCTCACATTCTGCGATATTAGACTACTTGCTTGCACGAACATGTTGTACAGTGCAGATGCAACAGTTCTCGTTCTTACCGAGCCGGCATTCCGGGAGGTTATGGCGACATTGATGGCATGCACATATGGTGTTCCGACCAGCAACATCGAAAGCGTATATTTAGTCCAGGGGCTTGCACTGCTAGGGATCGTTTCGAGCGCTACCAACAGGGGTAGCATCCAGATCTGGCTTACGAGACCGGTTAGGAAACGCTCGTTCGTCTCCTCAGAAACCCAAGTCCAGAAAAGGAGACCGGCGATGAAGAGCACATAGGCAGGGATGCTGAGGAGATTGGTTTGAAGCGTGCCGAATCCGATCGCCCTCAACTGTAGCGTGAGGTAGCTTGTGATCGGATGATTGGGGATCAGAAATGAAAGGCCTAGTAGATAGATGGGCCACATCTCCCAGTCAAGAAATGACTGCCATAGCAGCTTTGGTGTGACAGCCTGTCTGTTATGCATGTCGCCTTTGGAAGGATCATCACGGAGAACGCGATTTACCATGATCTTTTCTTCTCTCTCGTTGAACCAACCATCCTTACCTCGGAAACGTGATGCCGTCTGCGTTGGAGACGGTGGCATATAAAAATAGGTTGCAATGCCAATCAATCCTGTGAGGGTGCCCTCGATTGCGAACAGCCACCGCCATCCGCCCATGCCATTGACGCCCCGCAATCGGAGAATCCCGAACGCTAAGAATGCTCCGACGATGTTTGTAAACTGAGATGATGTCCAGAAGTAGCTCAGTCGCCGTGGTAGCTCCTTACCGGTATACCAGTAGGACAAGTACAGGATAGTGTCCGGAATGAAACCACCTTCGATAAGTCCTAGCAGCGATCGGGTCGCAAAGAACGATCTACGACTGTTCAGAAATGCCTGAAAGCTAGCGACTGAGGACCACATGATCTAGAATCCCTATCAGCATGTCTCATACCGCACGGAAACCACGCACCATCTGCATTGGAATCCACCGATCTGGTCCCAGCTTCTTTGATATCAGCTGGGATGGCAATTCCGCCTAATCGACGTGTCAATGGCGAGGACTGCGTTTGGGAAGCTAAATACACACGCTCAAGAAGCTAACATAGAAAATTGTCTGACCAGTGTTGTAATCGTTGGTGTTGAGATTTAAGTCTTTGAGCATGTTGTCAGAAAGAGCCTGCACGATATTTGCACGATCAAGCTGTAGCGCGAAGAACGTCAGGCAAACCCAGGTGCAAATGCGGAGGTCAATCTGAGGAGCAAAATCAGCACGGTTCGATGAGTTTAGCTTCCAGCATTCCCCTCACCTTGCGAACCAAGTTTTTCTCTTCGTGTTCGTCCCAGCGAAACTTGGGGTCATATCTATGGCGCCCTTCGTATTTGTCAATTGGGACATAGAAGTCGTCGAGACCTTCTGTGAGAAAAGCCGTATTCCCTTTAATGGAAGTGTGACTGGAGCTGCTATCATCGTCCACCACGTGCCTTGCAGAACTATCATGCTCTTCGAAATCGATCTTGGACACTGGGGGAGAATATAACTTTCCAGGGTTGTCCATGTTACCATATATAGAGACGGCTAGTATAGCACTTGCTACGGTTCCCAAGACCTTGCCAATGGCGCGGCGTTAATATCTGTCCCCAGGACGTGGCGACAATCTCTTCGTAAAAGGTTTTCAACGTGATTTGTCGAGCAACTGGGTGAGAAAATTAATATAGCTGCTCTGTGTTGCAGGCCACTTATATGCAGAGTGCAATAAAATTAGTGGAAGCGAAAGTTGGAAGATTGCGAACCCTCTTTACTGCAAAAGCTGCATTGAGATAAGCTTGCATTGAGATTCGTAATGGAATCGACACGCATGCGAACGTGGACCAGAGATGAAAATAGTCACACAAGAAACGAACCCGAATATATTGACTATACACACCTGGTGACGAGTCCCACTCCGGTCGCGCGCAAAGCTTTAACGTTCTTAGAGAATTGCCATGGCGTGCTCCATAGGTGAACAGAGGTAGACTACGACCGATAGTGGAACCAGATAGCAGAATGCAAGTCTGCAAATGACCTTCCTGTCCTGTCAAACTATCCGGGAAGTGATAAGATATTCAGCCTGGATCGATTTGTCACAAGCCAAAGCAATCGCGTGCTTCTGCTGGAGGACAAGACTTGAGAGATCAGAGGCGTTTGATTGCTCATCTTTGTTAAAATTGACGTGATTGACAACCAGAAGAGGAAGGTAGTCATACTCGAGCCCATGCGATATGCCTCGTTGGTGTTCTGTACATCAAGGCTGCAAGGCATGCACGATGTTTTGAATGTTGTCTAGATCGTTGGCTGATGAACGACCTTGTTTAGGCCTGAGATAGGAGATCAGGAATCTGGTTCGCTGTGGGGGTGTGATTGGATGATTGACAGAATGTCGTTCGAAACCATGCCAATCACGCCATTTCGAAAAGATAATCACGAAACCGCTCGATGGCAAAGAACGACCTATGTGTAGTGGTCTTAGAGGTGCAATGACGCATTTTTTGATTGTCTCTTTCAGTCGTAGAAGGTCGTCGAGCATGTGCAATAGCAACTCTTCCTCCAGCATTCCCAACCCGCCTCGGATATTCGGCGCTGAGCCGTGTCGACCTAGCAAATAGTAAAGGTATAAGACCATAGAATCTGCTTTAATGTGTAGTTTGCATCTGTACACAGTTATTTCACAGTGAAGGAACAAATACGCCAACATGTCTGCAACCTTGGTGGAAACATCCTCAGCCAGTCAACCAGGAAGTCTCACACTTACACATGTTGGAGCTTACAAGGAAATAGCGCCCACCAGCTTCTCAGAAGATGATGAGCGTAAAGGAACTGAGAGGGCTCCGCCGGCGTCATATCCCCATTATCTCCCTGTTTGGGACGAAAAGACAAAGTGAGTTTCTGACTACTATAGTAGTAGTATTGAGAGTACGCTGAGTAGTAGGAGCTTCTACTGGCCCGGAAGTCTTGGCGATGGTGTTGCTAGCACTTCCGCTTCTCGAGGGGGCACCCGCTTCTCCTGAATTTTTACCTTGTCCAATGTTCCGCCCACCGAAGCTGACCCGGTCTCCAGATATGAACCTCTCAAGCCATTCGAGCATGTCGAGCATGGAAAAGACGCAGATCCTACCTTTCAGGATCTTCTTAAGCCTGGCAGCAAGCTGGCCGACCTGACTGCATCAATTGGTGCAGAGATCACAGGTGTTCAACTGACCTCCCTCGACAATGCAGGAAAAGATCAACTTGCACTGCTTGTTGCCCATAAAAAAGTCGTTGGTAAGACATGTCGATTTCGCATTCGGTGAAAAGCTCATTGACAATGTCCTGCAGCGTTCCGTGACCAAGACTTCGCGAAACTTCCAATCCACAAGGCCCTCGACTGGGGGCGGTACTTCGGAAGGCTACACATTCATCCCACCTCTGGCGCCCCAGCCGGTTATCCGGAAGTCCACTTGGTTCACCGTGGCATTGGAGATACATCGGCTCAGGAACTTTTTCAAACAAGGACAAACTCCGTTGCGTGGCACAGCGATGTGACTTATGAAAACCAACCACCAGGCACGACCATTCTTTACGCGCTTGATATTCCGCCGAGCGGGGGTGACACTTTGTTCGTGAACATGGCGGCCGCATATCGTCGCCTGAGCCCTGCCTTCAGGGAGAGATTGCACGG
The DNA here is from genome assembly GCF_000464535.1 of Endocarpon pusillum Z07020. Classification (NCBI taxonomy): domain Eukaryota; kingdom Fungi; phylum Ascomycota; class Eurotiomycetes; order Verrucariales; family Verrucariaceae; genus Endocarpon; species Endocarpon pusillum. Next base: position 5,352 of record NW_006916514.1, read on the forward strand.
GCTCAAAGCTGTGCATTCAGCCCATGAGCAAGCAGAAAGTGCTCTGGCTCGGGGCGGCATCGTCCGACGTGAGCCGGTATCATCAATCCATCCCATCGTGCGCACGCACCCAGCGACAGGGGAGAAGGCACTGTTCGTAAACTCTCAATTCACCCGCTACATCGTCGGATACAAGAAGGAAGAGAGCGATGCTCTTCTTAAATTCCTGTATGACCACATTGCGTTGAGTCAGGATCTGCAAGCCAGGGTCAAGTGGGCTCCTGGTACAGTGGTTGTCTGGGATGTATGTATTGCTGTCGACTTTTGCGTCGTGTACTGGCTAACATTTGATTTCAGAATCGGGTTACAGCTCATTCCGCAATTCTTGATTGGGAAACCGGAGCTCGACGCCACATAGCTCGCATCACCCCTCAAGCCGAGCATCCCACAGAGTAGGTAATAAGAGCTAGGAGCTCTTGAAGGACGTGAAGCCCGGATACATGTGCGACTGAGGTAGGGAACATCTCGAAATACCATCATGAAGGCAATTCATATTAAATCAAGAACGTCGAGGGGAGATTCGCCAGACCTTGAAGATATGGCGATGGAAAGTTCTATGCTATGCTCCCATCAGTCTTCTACGCAAAGAAGAAAAAGCTGATCGTGTCTCTCGAGAAGGAGCGCACTCTCCGGTTTTGAGATCTCAAGATCACAGATTAGGAGGAATCTCACATGTTACCTAGACCTCGAATGCTTTTTGTGCAAGTGCCCTTCGCCATCTTCAATCTGACTTTCCTATGCAAAGGTCTTCATTCACTAATATGTCTGCTGCACGGAGTCATCTATTCGAACTTCGAATTGAGGCGTCTGGCCAGTTTTAGTTCCCGTTTCACGCGACCACTATCACTCGTGACACCAACAACAGGTTCAATAACAAAAATGCGAGTCTTCTACCGTGCATCTACTTGCTGGTGCCTCCCTTTTCCTATCCTTAGACGCGCCAAAAAGTCAATATCACGTCTTGCTAAATCTTATACTTCACCATTCACACCCGCTACCTCACCGGCATGCCTTCATTCTACTCGTGCATCTTACAGCAACCCGCTACGGACTCGCCAGGAAAACCTTTCCCCGTTTTTCGTGGCACGTAAGCCATCCATCTCGAACACGAGTCAAGTTCATGGTTGTGTCCGCACCTTTGTTCTCCCAACCTTTGCGATTTCTGATGGTGTAGGCCGATGACAAGGCCTTCCACTTTCGAACATGTTCTGGCTTATGCACATCATCGGCCAGGTGAAAGTGTGTGCCTGCTAGTGTGCTATAGAAGACATCTTTCCCGCATCTCGTGTTGTCAATACAAATATCTTTGATGGCTCGCAGATCACCATGTGAGAGGGAATTGGGTCTAATCCAGACAACGGGCGATTTTAGTAGGCTTCGAGGACTGCTGCTGAGCGGAATCCTTTCTGAGATTTCCAAACGAAGGCCAGATCTATGATAGTGGAGAAGGAAAGATTTGGGTATCTACGAAGACCTTTTGGGTTTCCGTAGTAATTGATGACTGGAATGACAAGAAAATAGGTCAGGAAAGAGAAAGATGCTATTCCTACAGCGACGGGGCGTAGATGCCGAAAGACATTTTTCAAGTAGTACGATAATAAATGGTATAGAATAGTAGATACAAAGTATTATGGAGTGTTCAAATACACAACGGCTCTAAAATGCCCAACCTCGATGTAGAAAGAAGGTAAACTGATATACATACGCATGCATTGCAAAAGCGGTTGAAAGTCGTCAGATGTCCAGAGAGCCGGCCCTTGCAGGCCCGGCGAGGGCTATGACAGGACTCAAATCTAGCCATGAGACAAATCCTTTCACATCTCGTGGCCAGGAACCACATCCGCTGCGATGGTCATAGTATGTTTGACCAGGGGGGCGTCCATTGTGTCTGCTTGAAGCGGCAGATGGAAAGGAAAAGATGCTGCAGTTTTGGGGCAAGGAAACGGCGAGCCATAATACACAGTCAACCCCTCTTTGAAGCAGCAGAGAGACAACAACCATGCTATCCTACATACTTGGACGCCTGATAAGGACTGTGCAGACAGTACATTATTCGATCATGTCGATGTCATCGTCTCCAGCGGCTGTGACCTGCACAGCGGGTGCGGCAGAGGCAGCGGGATTAGCAGCACCATTGGTAGGAGCAGCGCCATCTGCATTCCCAGCATTGCCCCAGTAGTCTTCCATCTCCGCATCGAGCTCTTCTTGAGTTTTTCGAGGTCGCCCATTTACCAGGCGGTGTCCTTCACCATCCCTTCCATCCTTGCCTGCTCGTTCTCCACGCTCTCTTCTCTCCCCAGGTCGTCTCCCGCCCCCTTCTCTACCTCCATATGCTCGCCGACTGGAAGATCTGCTGTCATCTCGTCCAGGCACGTAACGATCGATCCCCTCTGGCGCAGGTCTGCTGATATCGCTTCGCCTATCTCTAGAAGCAGGGCCTGTGCCTCCACCATTTCGTCGGCCGCTGTAGCCCCTATCTTCCCCTGGGCTTGCGCTTCGCGCTCTCCTCTCCCTACCCTTTGGCGCCTCGACCCTGTCGAATAGACTTCTAGGATTCTCGACTCGATCGAAAGGATTGTCTCTCCTGGTCCTCGGTTCGCTTCGTCCAGCGGCTGGCGCAGTGGGCGGAAGAAGCTCCAGACGAATTGGCTGACCTTTGGCGTTTGCGCCGTCGAATTCACGTATTGCTTTTCGTGCGTCTGCAACGTATGGGTAGACAACATAAGCGGTTCCAGTGGACCGGCCAGCACGGTCAAACATGAGCTTGGCAGAGTCAACAGGGGCAATGCGCTCAAAGAGATCCTAAGACCAATATCAGCTAGATGGAAGAAATCCCTGACCAGAAAAACTTACCTGGAGATCGTCTTCTGTTATATCATAATGAAGGTTTTCAACCCGAATTTTAGCGGGTAAAGGTGTGCTGACCAAGATTTAGTGACTGACAATTTTTGACGGGAGGTACTGCCTACTCTTCTGGTTCTGAAACTCTGCGATCATCATCGTAATCATCTCGTCGTGGACGGGCGCGGGTGCGTAGGCGAGATGAATCTGGCCGAGCTGGGAAGGATTCAATAAATGTCCTAGACTTCACATCAGGGGGCTTACCATTTCGATCATCATCATCGTATCTGTCATGGACCCAATCACTGTCGCAAAAAGTTCAGTCTTCACTATCTAAAACCACAATCCGTGTCTGCCCACTTTTCCAAATTGGTTTGTTCATCTCTTGCGGGCTGTAAGGGTGAAGCATGTGGAGGTTAGCTGAGGATCAAGCTGATATCAAATGCATTTCTCATCGCTGACGAGCCGCAAGTCGCAAGTCGTCCCTTAAGGATTTGTAGAATTCGCGTTGCGCTTCGCATGTAGCAGCGAGGTGGGAAGAGGAGGACGGTCATGGAAGGGATTGGAAGATTCGGACCTGCACACTGGTTATTCATGACGCTCATTGAGAAATCAACATTGACGGACGGACCTTTCTGATTCCGTCTCGTGGGTAGTTGTTCCTGCGTGGTGGGAGTCTGCGGTCGCGATTGCTTGAGCGCTGCAGGGCATATCAGTAATGCTTCTTTTCAACCATTTGCCATGAATTCGTACCTGACGCTCAGCAATAGTTTCGTCGAGACTGCGATCCATGCTGTATGGCTTATTTCCAATGAATTTCGATAGCAGAGGGGATGGTTGGCGAAGACAAAGACGATGTGTACCGAGGCGAGAGGATGACTATTCTCCGAGAAATTGTGTCCACCTTAGACGGACAGCTGCTGTTCTGTTTCAGGAAGCGGCTTCAACCTCTTGTGAGGCTGGTTACAATTGAATGCGGAGTCCCGAGTCAGTGTTGCCAAGCACTTTTTAGTCAGCATGGACATCCAAGCCACCCACCTAAACTGGCAATGATTATAAATTAAGATATCTACCTAACAACTCATACAAAGACAAATCGAAGAATTTTGGAACAACTAGAAAAAGAAGAACTATGTTTCTTGACCGCTGTACATCAGAAGAGGTGTAGGTGTGGGGCTCAGAGTACAGAGTCTATGTACATGAACTGACTGGCCCTCTGCGCATTCCATCCCCTTTAAAGAAACGAACCTTCATAACCTCCTTTGTCTTCCCCAGGCTTCTCTCACATTTTGTGGATGTATCTCGACTTACAACTTGTCTAAACATTTTCCAAGATGCAAGCACAGCATGCTGCCCCTGCTAGCTGTCTCAAAAATCTTCCCATTTAGATCTCACTCGAAATTTGCTCTCTCCTAGTTAGGCTTAGAGCTGCGCGACTTGCTTTGCCTGCTCATTGTCAGCCAATGTTTACATTCCTTTCTAAAGAACCAGGAATCTATGCTGCTTGCCATGCACACAACAAGCTGGACTATCTACCTATCCTCCAGTCGAATTCTATCTTCATAGCCTTCTTCAAGCTCCGTGCGGAAAAAGCTATCTTGGAGGCCATTAACAGTAAATTGATGAAACGAAAAGTCTATAAGCATTTGTTCTGCGAGCGAAGAGATCCAATCCTATATCAATCGACTGCCGTTCCTCGACTTCTCTATGCAGGCTTTCTTTTCCATCACATAATATACATTAATGGCAGCGAAGAAAAAGAGTAATTGTCTCCGGTCTTCCTGTGGGAATCTAATTCTGCCAGTAAATTCTCATGTGATCTTCTCTGAATTTCCTTATAAGATCATTATCTTTGCTGCACGGCCGATGTCACTAGCTACTACACAATCTCGATTGTGTGTTGGTATGGAGAAACGGCGTTCGGTCGAGCTGTTCGTGCTCGAACCCGGTTTTGCTGCCTGAAATCGATTAAAGATTTTCTTGTGCTGCCAGGGCTCCCAGCATGTTTCCGTCACCCTGTTGAGATTCAGAGAAGGGCTCAGGATTTTGCATCCAGTTATATCACCACCGACCAGAATGCTATCGGTAAAGTGCGCGAATCCAGGAAGATACGATCGATAGTGGAGTCTGGCCCTGTACTAAACGGCAGCGGTTTGTCAACGCGCATACCATGGACATCTTATGTACAGGAGCTAGCGGATCATGAAATATGTGCTCTAGAACACCTGTGAATGGATCAGTCGGTTGCTGGAAAGCTGGATGAGGTTGTTGTACCCGGTGCTTTGTTGTCCGCAGCAGAAGATTCAGAGTTGGCCTTCCTCCACGAATTGGAGACCTTTCTACCTCAGCATCTGTTCATGAATTGTTGTCAGACGCCGAGAACAGGGCTCAGACCAATCTGTTGATTCGACACGATGCCGTCCTTCACATCATGGATCTGAGGCTTGTGCAGTGTACCGTGGCCGAGCGCCGGAAGCTGACCCCACCAGTGGTACCGAATCACTTGCCCAGCAAGTCTATGCCAAACACCAAGAGAGCCACGGGCACTTCGGCTCAAGCTTCAACACAAACCTAGCAGCGAAGACAGTGTCTCAAGAAGGCTCAGCTGGAAAGCGCGTCACCGGCTATGTGTGCTTGAAGGACAGATCAAGGTCTAATGGTGAAACTTCGTCAAATGCAGGAAGGGACAAATTGCTGAGTAGCTGAGCGTTGCTGTTCACTGTGTAGGAGGATGATATGGGTAAAGTCTCTCTTGGGCATGACCTGGCTCATCTATACCATATCCCATTTTGTACTCGTAATCTTCAAGTTGATGGATACGGACAGGTTGCCAAGATTAGGCCCCTTGGTCGTGTCATACAGGTCGAGTTTCGGTGAAATATGGAAAATATGCCTATCATAGACACAAGAGCTCAGGAGAAGTTAGCGACGCACGGTGTACAGTATGACTGGCCCCACAGTCGAAAAGCAATTAGAGATTGGCAAGCCAATATCAAGCACTGGAAGGCATGTAGTGATATTGTACGGAGTACAATCGTCCCTATCTCTAATCCCATCGCAACAAATCAAAACGGCGTGTATCATCTATGATCCTTTATCGCAGCCAATCCTTCCCAGCAGCTCCTTGCGATTACTGGGTCCTCTCAAGCTGATACCTGTTGTTGCTGCAGCATGGCCATCAGATTTTCTAGATGACCGGCCAACAGGACTCGCTCGGCCCAACCGTGACGGAGAAATGCGCATCTCGTCGAATCCGACCTCTTTTTCGATGGGCAGATTTGCTAATGGGACGTAAGGCCGAGGCTCGACGCAAAGATGAATCTTGTCGATAAGATCTTGGGATTCATCCTCTTCTGTTTCGAAGCCTTCGTCATCGCTCCGTGTGTCATCTGCGCCTTCTCCACTGACGACTTTGTAGGCAACCTTCACGATCATCGTGAGCCAGATCAGAAGTATGCTCTGCAATGCAAGCAGAACACCCAGGAATAGTTGCCGAATACCCGTGTTCAAGCAAACAAGGCCGGTGGGGTCGAAAAAGGGTCGAATTAAATGGTCGTAATCGTCCGGCACGGGGAGGGGGCCTTCAAGGTCCGAGGATGTCCCTCGATAACATCCGTAATTGACCTCTTCGGGTACATGGGCGTAAATTGACCAGCATACCGTCATATACAAGACGTGCCTTGCCAAAAACCACGTAATCATGAATGCACCAAACGCAATATCGCAGATCAAGCGGAATTTGAGATATTTTAATATCTTAGCCAATGGAAGGAAAAGGTCCACTACGTCCATCAGGCAGAGAATCACATTCCCAACCTTCGTCTGATGGTAACAGTAACTTCCGAACATGAGACCGCACGTGATCATATGATGAGTGAACATTTGTAGATGATCTTTGCGACGTTCTTCAATGTTGACCACGACCAGTTGTTGCAACCAAAAGGCGAAAGCAACGAGGTAGTAGTATTTGACAAGCCCATCTATTTCTCGAGTTGGGAAGTCTGACCAAAGAGCGCGCAAATTCAGCCAGTAGGAGGAGTTGTACCAGATGTACTCAAGATGGTTAGCCTAAGCCTCTAACGAGGTTTCTACAAACTTACCATGCCGCAGAACCAGGATGTTCCGTGGTGGCATATAAGCCATGCCTGCTCAGCGAACCTGACTTTTGCCTTCTTCTTCTCAATGCCTGCTGAAGCAGCAAGAGGAATGAGGAGATAGTCGATAACGCCCGCACGGAGGCCCGTAAGCAGAACGATCCAGAAACACACGAACAGGGAATCATCCCTGCCCAGTGCATATTTCCCAGTGTTTGCGTTGTAATATGACAATTCTCTGAACTTTTGTGTGTGATGTCGGGCTGCTGGAAAGGCACTGTGGAGCAAGAAGAGAAGGCAGAGTAGATTTAAGGCAATACCTGAGAAAACTGTCAGCGATTTCGCGATTCAACCCCACCAGATTTTCGTACCGAGTTGATGCTCAACGATCCATCCGCAAGCTAATGCAATGGTGCTCTTCTCTGCCGCATTGGATTCTCTCCCCTGGCGAAACCTCTGCTGGGAGCTGTGGAGAGATCGAGGCTTCGTAACACCTCGTTTCTGCGGGTTTCCTTCCAATGTTTCATTCTCCAGATGCAGCTGAGCCTTTTCAGCCTTGGAAAGAGGTTGAGATTGTGTTTCTTCCATTGTTGCCGCAGGACTCCCAATTGTGACAGTCAATTGAATTTCTTCTCTCTGAAATCGCAGGGAGCGACCCTGCGAATGCAACCAGCAAAGGGCCGAAGAAAAGAGACTGAAGCGAGAGACAGCACGAGATATGTCCCTGTTCCAAGCTGTCAATGAGCGACCGTCGGCTTGAATTTGCCTCGTTGGTGTGATTTTTCGCTTTGGGAGCACATTTGATGCACGTTGAGCGCCAAGCCTCTATAGGAGGCCGAGCAAGGATGAGTTTAAGGGTCCACTGCAATTTTCAGGAACCGGAGAACCTCCACGCGTCGAGTGGCTTAACTAACTGTAATGCCCCTGTTACAGCCTTTCAGTGTTCAGGGGTCTTGCTTACGTACTGTCAGGCAGGTAAGCATTAGAGGGACCAGTACGGAGTACAATAATTCGATACAATTTCACATAAGCGATAACTACCATGCTAAGATAGTTAAACAGTAGCACCAATGCCATATCCAGCCCGCCTCCAATGCCTCGAGTATACTCCTCAACTGCCCAAATGCAGATCTTGGATTATCACCGCCACAACCCATATGGCTCTTTGCACGCCTTCCACAGTTTTATCGTTCCGTCTTCGCTTCCCGTTGCATATAGATTACCATCTGGCGAGAACTGGATGGACCAGATGGGACCGTGATGTCCTTTATGGACCTCTGTCTCTGTCAGCTCCAGAACAAAATTCTGAAAAAATGAGAAAAGGCTCACCGAGCTCCTCCTCTGTCTCGAGATCCCACACATGAGCCCATGTTTCATTCTTCCCGCCCGTTACCACTTTACGAGTCCGAGGATTGATTGCCACGCTAGCAATATCCTGATCAAAATCCATTTTCTTTAGCAATTCCCCGGGTCTTCCACCGTTGAAAAAGTAGCACGATTTGCCTGCTGCCACACTGATTACACCAGAATTACCATTTCCCATGGTGTGCAATGTATTAAGTTCACACGACATGATTTCGTCTTTCGTGTTGAAAGTGAAAATAGGTTTTTGAGATCTCAGGTCGAACCATCGCAGGTTTTTATCGTCAGCGGTGGTAATGATGTTGTAATCAGCATTCCAAAGAACAGATTTAATGGTATCAGTATGCGTGTCAGGTGCGAGCTCGTGTCCTTCGATATTACTTTCTGTGCCTTCTCCAGTAGTATTGGGCGAGCTCGGAGATGAAGTGGTACTCCCTCTGGTAAGGTCGAAGATTCGTAATTTCTTCTCCCGGCCGCCAGTTGCTACGCAACCGGGATTGACTTGAAGCGGAAAGGCAACAGAACGGACGATGTGTCGATGGCCTAAGGTATGGAGGCATTCGCCAGTCTGTGGGTCCCAGATCTTGCTATACTTCATCAGCTTCCATGCTTCCAGAACAGACGGTGGTCCTACGCAGAGAAGTCTGCAGACCCGGTGGCTGCTAATGCCGCATCCGAGGAGAGTGCTGACGACCAACAAGCACCCTTGTGGCCTATGAAAGTGCCGATCCTAGTCTTGTTAGGATCATGCGAATATCAAAGCACTAAGTCACTCATACCAGTCTCCGGTAATACCATCTCGAAGCATAGGATTATTGTCTGATACGAATGAGCAAGTTGATGAGTATGAAGGCTTTGGTTGGTACCTTTGCTGGCAGATATTAAGTAGTATTGATCATTTTCGACAGAAGAGAAGCTCAGATGTGTTATAGGGCGAGAATGACCATGACAAGTCAATGGTAATACTTTTAGATTTTCTTGAAATTTTTAGCAAGAGGACTTATCGTCAGGATGCCACCGGCGTCAAGATCAATGGTATAATATCTGGTACGTACCAGAAGCCATAGTGGTCGTACGCTGAAATCTACCAGTAGGTTCTAGCAGTGGAAGAAGTGACAAGCAGGAACTATTGTAACCAGACAAGACCGGAGGAGACCAGTTTTGCAGTTCAAAAGGAGAGGAGTCTCTTTCGAAATGCTGTTTGAGGAGTGCTCATTGACAGTTTATCTCATGAAGAGGATATTGCCTGAATTGATTCCCATGCATGTAAATACAGCACTCTGGAAGATCGAGTAGATTGTCAACAACTGGTATAATCTGATAAATGAAGAACATCCATTAATGTGAATGGAAAGATACAACAAATTGTTCAAATGAGCGTGGACAACTTGTGGTGTCTACAGACAACATTGCAAGCAACAATAACGTGCTGCTACTTGAAGCAACTGCATTTAGATTTGCAGTCCTCTTTGAAAGTAAGATGCTGATTCAGGGAAAACTGTTCTCCAACTTGGGCTTGGCATTTCTCCAAAGTACTACCGGTATTTATATAGTACCATTGCACTGGCAGTATGCAAAGAACGCTCATCACAAGAGGCCAGTGAACTTTACCAGCCAACACTTATCACCCCAGAGTAAGGCGAATACTGGGTAGATACGGGGTACATATACTGTACCCGAATCTCCGGTGGTCTCTGCTATGGGAGAGTACAAGCTCTCAGCAGTCCTCACAGGGCACACGAGTGATGTAAGTTTACAAATTGCCTTCATCGTCCCTGCTGGTCAAGCAACAACCTAATAGACTGCAGGTCCGAGCAGTTGCGCTGCCAGATTCAGAATTTGCAATAACAGCGTCTCGTGATGGGACAACAAAAACGTGGAAGCGAACAACTTCAAAGCCTCCAACATACGAGTCAACAGAGTCGTCGCGTGGTGCTGCATACAAAACATGTGTAGCTTTTGTACCGCCAACCAAACAATACCCAGAAGGTCTGGTCATTTCCGGTGGCCAGGACACTATCATAGAGGCAAGACAGCCGTCATCCACGGCTGAGAGCAACGCCGATGGGCTTATGGCTGGACATGCAAATCAGATCTCGTCACTGGATGTCAATGCAGAGGAAGGCTGGATTGTGAGCGGAAGCTGGGATGGCACTGCTAAGCTCTGGCGAATAGGGCAATGGGAACCCGAGGTTGACTTTCCCGGCCATGAAGGCACAGTATGGGCAGTGGTAGCATACAATGACGAAATAGTTGTTACAGGTTAGTTATCTCACCTCTTGATGGATGCCAGTACTAAATACGTCAGGATGTGCCGATAAAGGGATTCGTGTATTTGACACCCGAGCAAAGGTTATGGCCGAATTTTCAGCCAGAGATGTTTGCCGAGCGCTCGCAAAGATTCCAGAAGGACACAGCACCAAAGGGCAACTCCTATCTGCCAGTAACGATAGCGTCATTCGCGTGTGGACCTTGAAAGGAGACTTGATCTCAGAGTTGTATGGTCATGAAGCTTTCATATACTCGCTTGCGGTGCTGCCAGATGGGAAGTTCGTCAGCTCAGGTGAAGATCGTACTGTCAGAATATGGCAGGACTCCTCATGCCTCCAGACTATTACTCTTCCTGCTGTGTCAGTCTGGTCTGTCGCAGCTTCTGCTACAGGGGACATCATTACTGGTTCAAGCGACAAGACGGCTCGGATCTTTACCACTGATCCAGATCGAGTAGCTGATGCTGCTGTCGAGGCTGAGTTTCATGAAGCTGTCAAATCATCTTCAATACCCCAACAAACAGTTGGGGCGATCAACAAAACAGACATGGAGGGTCCCGATTTCTTACAACGAAAATCTGGTACTAAGGACGGACAGATTCAGATGATCAAGGAGAATGACGGTTCAGTCTCTGCATATTCTTGGTCGAATGTTAAAAAATCATGGGACATGGTTGGCACTGTTGTTGATAGCGTAGGAAGCGACCAGAAAAAGAACTACAAGGGGAAAGAGTACGATTATGTATTCGATGTTGATATTGAGGATGGCAAACCACCTCTCAAGCTTCCATACAACGTGACACAGAATCCTCATGAGGTCGCAACCAAATGGCTTCAGGATCACGGATTGCCAATGACATATTTGGAAGAGACAGCAAACTTCATTGTGAGGGGCACACAAGGTGCTGCCTTGGGACAGTCGGCTTCTGAGCCAGAGCCATCCGGACCGGACCCGTTGGGCATTGAATCAAGATACAGACCAGGTGCAACCTCCTCGTATAAACCACCCGCGCCAAATTCATTGGTACAAGCGAAGAGGTTACCACAGAAGGACTACGTTTCGATCGTGGCCGGTAAGCCAGATGCCACCTATCAGCAAATCCTGAAACTCAACACTCGGTATGTTGAGTCCGGCAAGTCTAGCCTCATGCTGTCTGATGCGGAGCTGGACGTACTTACCAAAACCTTCAAACTATTACAAGGCCACAATTTCGATGGCAAAAGCTTTCTTCCGAAGACTCGTGCGATCGAAGCTTGTCTCCCTGTTGCGGTGAAAATTGCGACTCACTGGCAGCCCCCAACCAACCGCCTTGCAGCTCTCGATCTACTGAGATTTCTGGCTGCTGCTTCACCCGATGTCGCGGACTTCGAGGTAGGGGGAGAAGATATCATCACAACTGTAGTCACCAGCGGTGTTTTTGACGAAAGCCTTGTGTCCACCAATACCAAGCTTGCCATGGTCGCCATTCGGCTGTTCTCAAACTTGATGTTTGGGTCTGAAATGGGTCGAGATCTGTTAGAGGCCCAATCTGGCCTGGTAATCCAAAACGTCAAGAGTGTGACACCCTACTGCCGGCAAGACATCTCCTTGTCAATCGCAGTGACCACCTATTACCTCAACCTGGCCGTTTGGCTTACGCGACCCGAAAATTCTCAGCTCAAAGGGAGCGAGGACAGAGCATTGACCATAGTTGAAGCAGTATCTCAGGTCCTTGAGTCTCTCCCTGCTGTTGATGCCATAGCTTCAGGCAACACATTGCAGCAGGCAACAGAGCCAGTATTCCGGGGATTGTATGCAGTGGGTACCGTGTTGGCTGGTCTTGACAGCTCTGAATTAAGGGACGCAGCCAGAACCATCTTCAACATGGGCACTTTGATATCTCAGCTTAGACAGCGTGGGTACTTCAACGAACCTCGATTTCATGGTCTGGTAGATGAAGTCGAGCGTACGTTGGCGTAGTTTGGAATGTGTTTGGCAATTATCACGGCATTTCTACGCATAGCGAAGGTGTTATGGATGAGGAGTGAGTAGACATGGAGCCATGTGGTCATGAAAACATCATGCATGCAGCAATAAGCTGAAACAGGTAGGACAGGTCGAAGGCCTGATCTGGAATATGAATCTTTCTACCAATAGTCCTCAACTTTCATTTGACTAGGTCGATGTTCCAGACGAAGTGAAACTTTCCCGCGTTTTCGGCATCGATCCCTAATAAAGGATGATAAAACACCGTCAAACTGCAAACGAGTTCCAAACGCCTTCGCAATGCAACGAATAATAGGTTTAACGTCACGACTTCGTATGCACCTTGGCCATGCTGACTGCGGACAGTGAGGGTGCAGGTATTGCTTTCTTCGTCACGCCCGGTCTCGGCTCCATTAGTCCGATCTGAGCCATTCTCGTAAGTCCAGCTCAGTAAGAAATAGCCTACTTATCAAGCAGACGCAGGAAAACCTTACGAGACAAAGTATCCTCTCGACTGGTTCACTCGGCTGGGCTCCAACCCCAAGCCAGTATTTCGTCCGACTCTGATCCAGCTGGATATCCTTGTACCTCTTTGGCTTTCTCGGCAGACCAGTCACTTCGTCAATGACTTCCGGCGCATCGGTAGCAATCGGTACGCGCGGTGTAGGATCGTACGTGCCCAGGACTTCCATCGGCTTCGAGTCGCGAGCTGTGCTGTAGTCTGGTTAGGGAGGACGCAGCATGAACTAGGATGCTCAGCTTACCGAGCCTGAGAAACTACAATGTTGTAGAATGGCTGGCGTTTCTTGCCGAAACGGGAGAGACGGATCTTGACAACCATTGCTAGGGATGAGGGGCTGTGTTTCGTGATCTCGAGGGGATGGTAGCAACTGGAAGACCTCGGAGCTTAAACTTTTACGCGCAGGGATGATTGAGGCTCTGCGGAAGTCCCGTAATGCCAAGAGATTACCGGGGGCACGTCCCCGAGTTGGAGCGCTGAGGCTTACGCCTGCGTCTCTGTACTCCCTGTTTTCCTTCTGCTTAGGTCACGAGAAACACCTGGGAGCTGCTTACAGGATCTACTAGACTTCGGGGCTGTGAAATCAGATGATCATATATTTGACTAGAGTTGACTCCACAAGTACAAGCTATCACTAATGACGTAGCCAATCAATCATCTTTCTCCGCTTGTTCTCCAATTGCTATTGTCCTTTCCCTTCATCTCAGTAATAAGACCTATTTCATAGCTTCCGCATGCTTAGAAGAATGGCTTTAAAGGTGCTGGATATCTAATATCCAAATTCGGTGGACCTGTACTAACAGACTATAGACGCTTGCTCCGGTGAAGGCCGCCGACCTGGATAAGGAGTTGATGAGTAGTGGTGGATTCTCACTAGATCAACTTATGGAGCTGGCCGGTCTGTCCGTAGCAGAAGCAGCTTACCGAGTACATCCTCCATCAAAAGGCAAGAACGTGCTTGTGGCGTGCGGGCCGGGAAACAATGGCATGTTCTTTTTGCTCTTCGCCAGACGTTCAAGTCTGACCATTGATAGGAGGTGATGGTCTGGTGGCCGCACGACACCTTCATCATTTCGGCTACAAGCCAACTATTTACTATCCAGTGCCATCGAAACCTGAGTTATTCGTTGGTCTCCAGAAACAACTCAAGTCCCTGTCCATTACATTCACAGAAGACTTCCACAGCTCCATGGGGTCCACGGATTTCATCATCGATGCAATCTTTGGATTCTCCTTCAAGCCACCAGTACGAGAACCTTTTCCATCGGTAGTTGAGGCCCTTGCAGAAACATCGAAGCCGGTTCTAAGTGTAGACAGTCCCTCATGCTGGGATGTCGAAGGGGGCCCCCCAAAAGAAGGAGAACTTGGAGCAAAGTTCATGCCGCCGTATCTGATAAGTCTCACGGCTCCAAAGCCAAGTATTAAATTCTACAAAGGGACACATTTCGTGGGAGGTAGATTTCTGAGCGAGGATATGGCGCAGAAATACGACCTGACCGTGCCAGATTATCATGGCGTTGACCAGATAGTGGAAGCTCCGGTTGATGCCTCAGGAGGCGAAAAGCTTTAGCTTCTACCGGAGTAGAGAGGGTTGCGTACGATCTACTGAAGGTAAATTGAACTGAACAGTGTGAACAGTGTAATTTGTAACCCTCGCAAATCCGCCGTCACGCTCCGGAAAATTGCTCAAAGCAAGAACTCTGTTATTGTTGCCACGAGCCGAGTACGATGGCTCGACCGTGATAAGAGTGTGGTTGGAATGTGGACATGCGGCCATGCCAGGTGGCTAGACTGGATATTGCTCGATTGGTGGGCTGGAGCCGTCGGTGGGGCCTCGGGCTGGATCGTTTACATACATCCATATCTCCCCTCCCTTCTCCTCCTCTCCCTCCGCTGATTGGCACTATTTCCGGACAGCCTCAATCTGCCAAAGTTACAAGGACAAGTACCAGCCCACTCGTCAACCCTTTATCATGACACGCTAAGTACAGTAGGGTGGAACTCTGCTCTTCCGCTGATGGGCGCCCGTTGCCAGTTATACTTTGGTCCTTGAGATGAACCAGATGAGCGAGCAAACACTCGGTTAAGACGGACAGTCTTGCACGTGAATTGCTCAATGCAATGTCATTCGGTCGTTATGAGATGAATTCCAGTGTCTGTTCACACAAGGCTACAACCGGCTGCTGCCTCACGACTACTCGAGAATGCTGTGCCTGCATCGATCAACGCCCATTTGCTCCTGCCTATCCCATATATATTGATGGAGAAGGAATCAAATACCAGGGCACCCGATGGGAAAGATATTGCTGGAAATGCAAAGGTAAAATATATTGTGTTCAGCCTCTGCCAGTATATTTGCACGTATTATTTGTTTAGCTGTCCTGGCACCACGCCCGCTAAGTCATCTTCTGCTATCTGCATAGATTATTGGAACGCTTCGTTGTCAGCTGGTCCATACCAAATACCTACTCTCGCTCAACTGCGTGCTGAACAACATCATATCACATCACCGCCTTCGTTATCACCTACCTACCCGCGAGTACCACACTTGCCCTTACCTTCCAGCTTCGACAATAGCCCTAGCGAGAACCCATCACCCAGCTGTCCCTACCCTCTTGACGGCTCGAACGAACGCATTGCACGACTGAGGACTGAGTTGCAAGGTGTAAGAACTGGTATCCAACGTATAGTGTCAGGGTTGCACGATTTGAACGAGACGACCCATCAGCAAGAGCTTGCCGCTCAGGCCAGCAATCTTCCTTCTTTTACCATGTCTACACGATCCGAGCGCTCACCTCCACAAGCATCACGATCAGTATTCCAAGGTAATCTTGACGCTTCTGCATGGTCAGCAAACGTCCCTAGCCCGCCACGGTTCCACAATCCTTCGACTGTCAGAAACCTTCCTCGTCTAGACACAGTGAGGCCAAGACCGAGCGGACAGGATCCAATGCTCCGAATTCGGCAACGCGCGTACCTTGAATCAGATCAGCAACGTCAGACGGGTCCTATCAACCCAGCCGGTGACATAACGGCTCGTAACGCTCACCCACGAGCGGGACTCGAGAACCCTTTCCAGATCCTTGGAAGTAGAGAGGAAGTCGAACGCCCTGACTACCAGAGCCCTGTTACAAACATGTACAGCAATACGTGGGGTGAGTATCGGAATGCCGAAGCAGCAAGACAGAGTCAGAATGCTGCTGCTTCGAATGGGATCTCTGCAGCAGAAAGCCGACAAACAATGATCGCAAACCCACTGATAAATCCTCCTGCTATGCCACAATACACGTCAACCTACTTTGCAACTCCAGGGCCTAACGGTCCCCAGCCATACCTGAATCCCATAAGCCTACAAGGCATTACAACGCCAGACATAACTCCACCAGCGCGACATCCACAACGAGAAAACTCAGCAGCACCGCCGCTACGCTGGTCGTATCACCATATGGCATCCGCTTCCAGCAGTCGCAGGCAACAAAATCTTAGTGCGCCAGATCGAGGAAGTGGGAGTTCTGAAAGCACCTCGTCCGTTCGTCGTCCGTCAGATGCCAGCCGATCAGCCACTCAGCGTGGTGAGTCAGAAGGGGGTGCTTTTGGGCGGGCGTTGGAAATTTCTGGGGTTGATGTGATGGCAGCTCGCACAGGCTATCCATACCTACTACCTGGCAGCCTCTCTCGAGATCATTACGTCCGCGAGTATCTCGCCCGTGAGACTGGGTCTGACAGTGAATCTGAGCCGTTCCTCACGTTTGATACACAGGATCGACCCCCTCCCATGGAGCCCGAGTCGATGATGCTTGACATGGCGTGTTCAATCTGCAAAGAGCATCTCATTGACACTGTCGTCCTTCCTTGCGGACATGCAGTAATGTGTAATTGGTGTGCCGATTTACATGTCCCAAGTCGAAAGCACGACAAGAGCACGCCGAGGGATAGATCAGCCAAGTGTCCAATGTGTCGGACGAAGATCAAGCAGAAGGTACGTCTCCTCATTCCCAAGTTCCCACCTTTTTACCAATGCAAACAGTTCAAAATCTTTCATTCATAGGTCTTCGACTGGTCTATGCTTCGGGTATCCCCTCTGCGATAATACGAGAAAAGTATTGCAGACCTCAGGCGAGAGGCCGGCGTACCCGGGTGGTCAGCGGAAGGAGCAAATTCTCGGTCTTCCAGCAATCTGGAGCAGAGATTATGGTCGTCTAGGAGTGGCAAAGCTAACGATCTGAAATCTATATTGGGTACGGACGTAAGGTCTACAGATAGGAGAAGTAATAGCACCAATAATGTTAGTGTCCCCGTGCATGGATCTGAGATCTGCTTAGCCGGACTTCTATGGCTCAGCGAGGCGTCAAAGGGTCTGGTAGTTAGTGGGACTGTCATGCGATGCCAGTCACCATAGACGGTATCTTAGCTTGACAACGAGGCTCTTCTCGTTGACTCTGACTTTGCTGCCATGAGTTTTGAGCTTGATTCACCTTGGTTGTGCTTTTAGCATGTATATTCACAACATCTGCTCCCGATACTCCCTCCCTACTTCTAGCAGACGTAATTTGCGATGTGTGAGGTGTCATTGCAATCGTGGGAAATCCTCGGGCCACCAATTTCCAATGACGCAGTTTCCCACCCTTAGATTTTTGAAGTGAATGCCTCCAGTGTTTTCACCGTATTTTCCTTAGCCACCACTCCTTACCTTGCCTTTTCCTGTACCATGTCAGAGGCAGGTCTTCTTCGAAAAGACCAGCTGGAACTGAGTCTGCATAAAGAGAAGAAATTGATAGAAGACGGTATCCTTAAGGAGGACAATCCACTGGATGTCACGGACAACTTTCGCAAGCTTTGCGATGCTTGCCGGAGGGGCGACCTCAAGGTCTGCCAGGAGATGATTACAGAAGGCGTCAACATCGATGCGCGAGACGAATTTGATTACACACCGTTGATACTGGTAAGTCTGAGCGCAACCCTTCTGCTTTTTTGAGCGTCTTCAGAAGAGCCCAGGTTGCAAGGAGGCAGATTGGTGACTTGAATTCAAGGCGAGCCTTTGCGGACAATATGAAGTTGTTCAGCTCCTTCTTGACGCTGGCGCATTATGCGAGAGAGATACTTTCCAAGGAGAAAGGTGCTGCTCACCCACCACGGCATTGTTAAATATCAGTTGCTGATCAGTGCTTGTCTCCAGATGCTTATATAACGCACTGAACGACCGAATACGAAATCTTCTTCTATCCCACGATTACTCCAAGTCTTCAGATCCTCTACAACCGCTCGCGTTTCATCTCACCTCATTATTGACAAGAGGGCTTCCGGAAACAGCAGACATCATAGTAACGACTTCGGGTGACTCATTCAGATTGCACAAGTTTATCCTGTCTGCAAGGTCGCCATACTTTTCGAAGAAATTAGAGGGAGCACCCGAGACCATGTCATGGAAGCTACCATCCACCATACCTCCACAAGCATTCGGCATTGCGATCAAGTATCTGTACCTTGGCGAGCTACCAAGAGACTTGGGTGGAGGTCCCGGTACCGGCTTTACAGATTCGGAAATCTTAGCTGGCCTGGACAAGATTAGCAAGCACCTCGAGATAAAGAGTCTATCTCAGCTTGTCCTCGATGGTGGAGACAGGAGACTCGCACGCCAAAGAAGAGCAGAGGAGCTGGACAAGGGTCGAGACCAGCTGGAATTTTGGTTCAGGAGGAATGTTCTACAGCACGCTATCGTGACAGACACCGATAAAGCAGACGATGTCAAGTGGGACAGAAACAACGCTATCTTTGCTGACGTGCTGCTGCGGGCAGACGACGACCCAGAGGAGGACGAAGCTAGGGTAGGCACAGATGGTAACGGAAATTGGGAGAGAACAGTCTCGCATACGAATGCATTGGGTATCCCCCTGCAATCGCTGCAATCACAACCCGCCTCAAGAGCAAATTCGCGATCACGGAAAGGCAACCAATCCAAACTCTTTCCCGCCCATCGTGCCATGCTCATCCGCTCTGAATTCTTCTTGACCATGTTCTCATCCTCCTTCCGCGAAGCCCAACACACGCATCACCTCCAGATAATACCCATCGCTTGCTCGCCCGCTGTTCTAGAAATCATCCTCACATTTCTCTACACTGAAAAAGCCGACTTCCCACTCGACATCGCGGTCGACGTACTCTTCGCTGCTGACCTGCTCTTCCTCGAAAAATTGAAGATGAGAGCAGCGGTCGTCATTTCCACTTTAGGGAACGGTACTGCCGGCGGCCTTTCTATCCCAGCCAACAACGACGTGAGGGAGGAGGAAGAATCAATAGATGTCTACGAGATCCTGCACGCGGCATGGCTGACGCGTGTGCAACGCCTAGAAGAGTTTGCCGCAAGGTACATAGCTTACAGACTAGAGTCGCACATCGACGACCCCGAGTTTGCCGAAATTGTCAAGGAGAGCGCAGGCAGAATCAGCGCGAGACAGGAGACCGATTCGATTGAATTGCTTGATGATATCAGGTGGTATTTGAGTGAGCGTTTCAGGCTCCGGTTTGAAGATAGTGGATTGGAGGATATGATGGATGAGGACCAGCAATTGCAGCAGCAGCAGGAGGCCGAGCAAAACCAGAAAAAAACACAAAAATCAAGCGATATTCAAGCGAAGACTCTGCCATTACCACATTGGGGCAGTGGACCGATGCCAGATCAGCAGCAGCAGCAGCATCAGCAAAACCAAGAAGACGAAGGCATCGATATGCAGCCACCACCACCGGCAGAGAACGGCTCTCCAATGGACGCAATGCAGACAGCGATCAACGTGCCAGGCGCAGTGAGGACTCTGGACGGCGATCTTGCCGGCGACGAATTCGCCAGCGATGCCATCAACTACCAGCTTTTGCTGGGCAAGATTGATCGCCTGCTCGAGAGGTTGAAGTTGGACGCTTAACTACGCCCGGAGTGCCAAATAGGGCAATTAGCTTGGGGGCCTAACTGGATACATGAGCGTGCATATCAATTTATAGAGATCATGACTGCATGAACGCATCGGGATCAGGATTGGCGAATCAGGGAGAGGAATTTGTACCACTTTCACTTTGACAACTGTAGTGTGGTCATCGTTGAGCTGAAGGTGAGAGAAGCAACGGAGAACTATAAATCTTCATGGTACTACTAGTAGATAGGATGCCTTGAAAACATACGCTGTCTTTGGACTCTTCGCTAATTTACACCGATCGTTTTGACGGTTCGTGTTTGGTCACCCCTCTACGGATATTCTCTGTACACCAGAGTACAATGCCCCGAGAGCTGACATGTAAATGGACGAGTTCACAGCCGAGAGCCCCCAAGGTCCACTGGATCTATCTGTAAACTGCCTGCTCTTGCTTGGTTTCCATTTCCGCAATACTTATGATGTCCAGATTTATGGACATGGTAATGGCTGCTTTGTCTGGTTCATGACTTACCGGATGGAGTACGAGTTAACGTATCACGCAGGTGATTTCGATCTACGAGCTGTGCCTGATGTGAAGCCACCGGCTAGGTCAAACCGGACCTACTGGATGTTTCGTCAGAGGACAGGGATAGCGAAGCTATGGATTCGTGAAACTACTTCAGAGCAGCAGGCATATGTCAACAGTTCTACAATCGCGACCAACAGGCGAATGGACAGTCATTGCGCGGGTCTCTCGTGACGGTAAGCTTAGCAGAGCGAGAGGAGGGAGATGGAAGGGTAGAGAGCGGCTGCTCGATCAAAATCGACAGACGTGGGTGCGGGTCTTGGGGGTCTATCGAAATCGAGGACAAGCGACGGACGAAGGGGGATACGACGGAAGGTACGCGCGGATATACTGCTGGCCGGTGGAGGACGTCGCTGCGCCGAGGGTTCGAACGACGACGATTGGCTCTATCGAGGAGACAAAGGATAGTATGGTACATGTCGAAAGAGAACGCTTCGCTCGATCGTCGACCGTCGACCGTCTCGAATCCGAACTGTCAACTAAATAAATCCTGCCTTTCTAGCATCCGCCAGCTCGCCATAGAGGCCACTTGCAAGATTGATCTTCCGTGGAGTTGAAGGAGAAAGGAAATGAAAGATAGCAAACTTGTAGCAAGTATGAGGGGGATACCGTCTCGCCTTGTAAGGGCATGGTCGGGCTTTCATGCGCTTGATGAATGAATGCCTGGAGACCTCCTGGTGGTGTTCGGACCACGTCTATTCAGCGGTGTCAAGCTCGTCGTGAGCTGGTGGAGGGGAATCCATGGAAACTGCAGGGCATGAGCAGCTATTCCCAAAGCATTGGGGTATCAAGCGAACCTTTACGATCATCGCCGTTGGTACCGTTCTCGCGATCATCGTCTCGTCGATCACGATCGTCTTTCATTTCCCGGTCGCGGTCGTCAGGGCTCCGTGATCTGTCTCGACGATCGTCATAGCGATCACGGCGGTCATCTTTGCGAGGAGAGTAGTCACGGCGGCGAGGAGATGGGGAGCGTGCACTTCGTCTGGGGGGAGAGCGGTCGCGGCGGCTGTCGCGACTGTCTCGAGGGTCACGAGGGCGGTCGCGGCCAGAGTCGAAACGCCATGAAGCAGATGGGGGTGTTCGAGCCCACTGGACGATGTCAGGTGAGGTCAGGAAAGGTATTGAATGCCATCTGCTGACGCACCTCGATCTTCAAAAGGTCGTCCCGACCAATTCGCTTGTTGTGCATCTCGTGGTAGGCATCATCGGCGTCACGGCGACTCTCATACTCGACGAATGCGAAGCTTGGTACATCAGCATAGGTTTTGGTCGCGGAAGCGTAGACTATACTCACAGCCGACTGGAAGCTGTACGAGGAGCCGGGATGTCACATCGCACCAGGCGTCCGTACCTAGAACAATGGAGTTGTCAGCATGTGACCAAGGACAATGACCTTGGACCAGACGTGGTTGGTCTGCAGCAGACCTGCAAATGACCTACGCCAGACAGCACCTACCGCTCAAACTCATATGCCAAATCTCGAGCACGTGTGCCATGACCGAAGCCAGTCACGTATAGAGTGGTGCCAGATCGAGACATTGATCAGTGGTCGTGTATGGTGGCTCAGAAGTAGATTGTGGTGCTTATTGATCCACGCAAATGGGCTGTCGGAGCGCAAAGTATGAGCCTCAAGGATAGTGGTGGACAGAGAGGTCAAGATACACGGTGGGGCAAAGAGTGAAAATGACAAAGATGTGGAGGGAAGGGGGGGTTTAGGAATTGTCGGTTGTTGGTTGTTGGTGAGGTTCGTTTGAGATGGCAGAGGAAAAAAGAGGCTGACCCTTACTAACTTAGTACATACTTAGCAGCACAGATCAATCACGTGCCTCTTGGGGGCACCTAGTGCTTAAGTTAGTTGAGAGATGCCAGTATCGAATCAAAGACTTTTGTGTCTACAACCCTCGATTTCAGCCCTACCCCTGTCCTACACACATTTTACTCTTTCAACCTGTCCTGAACAGTAGGCGAGTCTGTCACTTGCTTCCGCAACCATCGTCCATCTCTCTTGGCCACCCAGAATAAACGCGCAGTGGGATCTGCCCCCCAGTTTCCGCCGCCTCAGTCCCGCCTCTCCGCTCCAGATCTTCAAATCCATTGTCAGAGGCTGTAGTCTCTACGATGAATTTTGGTTAAGACACTGTATTCAGAACGACCATCATAAATTCTCACCACCACATACGAGAACCTGTTCCGAATACCACTGTTGGTTCGGGGATTCCATGGCTGGCATATCTACAACAGAAAAAGCAGATTGTTCTTCTCTTCAACAGGAACTGTCTTCTCCACATCACTTTTCACTCTCTGAGCTGTCTTCTCGTTCTACCTGCAACTAGAAATCGCGTCTGGTGCAGTCTGTTCCTCGCCAGATTTGACCGGCCCAAGTGCTGTAGCCGCGCCGCTATTGTATGCATATGATCATCTAAGGTCATGAGCTTTAGCAAGGAAGATCGGAGGGGGGTGCATACAGTGGACAGTGACAAATCTCACTCACTCCAAGGAACGATACCGGAGGTGAGGGAACCTCAGAATCTGGCGAGCACATTATGGCCAATACTTATCAGCACCAGTCAAGTCCTGCGGTAGCCGCAAAGTCCTTCCTCATGCAACTCAACCGGAATATCTCACAGCCCTTCACCGCCGCTTTTCTGGCAGGTGGTGTTGCAGGAGCTGTCTCACGGACAGTAGTTTCACCACTCGAAAGATTGAAAATTCTCTACCAGGTGCAGAGTGCCGGAAGAAACGAATATCATATGTCAATATACAAGGCACTGAAAAAGATGTGGATAGAAGAGGGTTGGCGAGGTTTCATGAGAGGTAATGGCACCAACTGTGTCCGGATAATACCGTACTCAGCTGTGCAATTTGGGAGTTACAATATCTACAAAAGAGTATGTGGTATATGCCCAGTTATATCCTTGGTACTTATTTTTTTCTAGTTTGCAGAACCTTCGCCAGGAGCGGACCTGTCACCGTTGCGAAGATTGGTATGTGGTGGCTGTGCAGGCATTACCTCTGTGACATTTACCTACCCTTTGGACATTGTGAGAACACGGCTATCGATACAGTCTGCATCATTCGCTTCATTAGGTAAAACACAAGGACATTTACCGGGAATGATGGCAACTATGATCAAGATGTACAAGACAGAAGGGGGCATCACTGGGCTCTACCGGGGCATAATTCCCACTGTGGCTGGCGTTGCGCCCTACGTAAGTGGTTGGGCCTTGAAATGGTCTTGATATATTCTCTGATCAGTCACAGGTCGGGCTCAACTTCATGGTCTATGAGTCAATACGCAGTTACTTCACTCCCGCTGGTGACAAGAATCCGGTATGGTATCGTAAGCTTGCCGCTGGTGCCATTTCAGGTGCTGTTGCTCAAACATGCACATATCCTTTGTACGTTCTATGCAACGTCCATTCGTGCATCGCTAACATGTAACAGTGATGTCCTACGGCGAAGGTTTCAGATTAACTCAATGCCAGGAATGGGGAATCAATACACGTCCATCAGCCATGCAATCCGAACCATCCTATCACAAGAAGGGGTCTTAGGCTTGTACAAAGGAATTGTCCCCAACCTGCTCAAGGTGGCACCAAGCATGGCTAGCAGTTGGCTTAGCTTCGAGTTGACCAGAGATTTCTTGCTCAACTTGAATCCAGACTGTGAAGATCAGCTCTGAAATCTGCACAGGGAGAATGTTCGATGCGGGCTTAGAGGACGCTCTAGGTGGTGATGTCTCTGGCGCAGATGATACCGGTTAATGGCCAGGGAAAGCTGTATACCCAATGATCTTCAAGCGCAAATTCAGCACTGGACGGCGTTGGAAGGCACTTAGACTCGGGACCATAAAAGTGGGCATTTCGGGATGGGATGGATACAAGCGAATACGCATTCACATGAAGATGCTCCACAGTCAGAACATACCTACTAGCACAATCTTTCTACCAGTGTCGTCACCATTGTTGGTTATTGTGCTTGGAGTAGTAATGACCTTGTGGTACTACTACTAGTAGTAGTAGGTCAGCTACTTTGAAGTTTGCCAAGGTTTATGCCCAATTTGTAGTAGTGCCATTCTGCTAGGGCTTTCACCTCCCACACAATTTAGCCACAGCGATTAGATATCGACAAAAGCAACAACGACAACATATCATTCAGCACGTTCGAACGACCGCGATAATGGGTATGCTCCTCTTCTTAGCTTCAATCTCTTTTAATCTCAGGACTACTGACAGAAGACAAAGACCTTCTGATACAAGAACGTAGAAAACCACCTCGACTAACATCCTCTCCACTACAGGTATTGACCTAGATCGCCATCATGTTCGAAACAATCACCGCAAAGCTCCCAAGAGCGACAACGTCTACCTCAAGCTCCTGGTGAAGCTCTACCGCTTCCTAGCTCGTAAGTCAGAAGTGCTCTCTCAAGGCGATCTTTGAAATACCTACGCTACAAAGCTTGACTTAAATAACCTCTATCTCTAACTGACCTTTCTCCTTCCACAGGCCGCACCGACTCCAACTTCAACAAGGTAGTCCTCCGCCGCCTCTTCATGTCCAGGATCAACCGTCCCCCAATGTCCATCTCCCGCATCGTCAATATCACCGGCGCCAACAGCGAACACCCGACCCACACCGACAAGATCATCGTCGTAGTCGGCACAGTCACCGATGACAACCGCCTGCTCACCGTGCCCGAACTCCACATCGCCGCTCTACGCTTCACTGCTACGGCCCGTGCGAGGATCGAAAAGGCAGGTGGAGAGTGCATGACGATCGATCAGCTGGCCATGAAGGCTCCGACTGGTGCGAACACGCTGCTGCTTCGAGGTCCGAAGAATGCCAGGGAGGCGGTCAAGCATTTTGGGTTTGGGCCGCATAGTCACAAGAAGCCGTACGTGCAGAGTAAGGGGAGGAAGTTTGAGAAGGCGAGAGGTAGGAGACGGTCGAGGGGTTTCAAGGTCTGAGAGAGAGTTGATGAGGCAGTTATCTTGCTGGTCCAGAGCGGCCGGATGAGCATTAAGGGAGAGATGGCGTAGTCAAGTGGTTCATCAGAACGTATCAAGATTTCGAACCCTCTTCGAAAAGGCAGAAGCTATATGTTACAACCCCGACTGCCTAGCAAAATGAGGCTTTCAACCGGAAGAACAACAACTTTTCCCTACGCGACAATCGCCGGCCAGCGCCTCCAATGCCAATTGGTTGGTGGTTATTTTTGACACTTGATGTCCTGACCATGACTTTTGGATTAATCTTGTAAGCTTCCGCTAGAGCGGCAGCTGCTTATGCATCCAAGCCTTCTTTCCCTCTCCATACTCTCCCGCTGTCTGCCCCTTGCCTTTAACCAAATACTTATAGATCGTCAAACCCTCCAGCCCGACTGGACCTCGACTGTGGATTTTGTTCGTGCTAATGCCCACCTCCGTCCCAAAACCATACCTCATCCCATCCGCGATTCGCGTGCTGGCATTCCAGTATACACCGGCGGAGTCGACACCCGCCATGAATGCCTCCGCTACGTCGCGCGAAGATGTCAGGATGGCGTCGGTGTGGTGTGAGGAATGCGCGTTGATGTGTGCGATTGCGAGGTCCACGGAATGAGGTGCGGCAGGGATCGTTTTAATTGCGAGAACTAGGTCCAGGAATTCGGTGTCGTAGTCTGCTTCTGTGGCTGATTGGAGTAGAGCGGTGGACGCGGGAGAGAGGAAAGTAGATAGGATTAATTTGGATTTCTCGTCACAGCGGAGAGACACGCCTTGCTGGAGGATTGCCTCTGCGACTGTGGGTAGAACGCTCAAGAGGGCATCGTCGTGGACAAGAAGGGTTTCCACGGCGTTGCATGCTGCTGGGTAGCCGCATTTTGAGTCTAGTATGACTTTTTTAGCCATGTCTGCGTCGGCATCGGAATGGATGTAGATGGCGCAAAGACCATCTGCGTGACCGAGTACCGGGATTTTAGTGTGGTCTTTGATGTACCGGACTAGCTCATTGGAGCCACGAGGGATGACGAGGTCGATGTATTGATCCATTGATAGGAGCTGATTGACCACATCACGAGTTTCGAAGAGTTGGATAGCGGCGTTTGGGACCTTGGTATGCAAGAGAGCCTCAGAGATGACCGAGGAAATAGCGTGGAACGATTCGGTGGACTCTTTGCCGCCCTTCAGGATCGCCGCATTGCCGGATTTGATGGCGAGAGAGGCAATGTTGGCTATCACTTCGGGTCGTGCTTCGAAGATGATGAGCAGCACTCCAATGGGGCAGGTCACCCTAGTGAGTTCAAGATCGTCGTCAAGCTGGGTACGCAGTGTGATTCTGCCAACTGTAACCATGCTTAGGGAGGTCCTTGAATGCTGGGCAGGTATTATGGTCCTACCTACCAGGATCCTCAAGCTCCCGCACATCCAGAATACCTTTGAGCATGTCGTCGTACTTGCCAGCTCGCCCAAGATCCAACCTCTTTAGCACTGCCTGGCTCAAACTGCCATCCTGCGCAGCTTTCGATGCGGCTTTCAGATCCAGCGCATTGGCCTGCAAGATCTTGTCCCTTTCCCTTGACAGCGCATTGTGTATAGATGTAAGTGCATCGTTGCGGGCTTTTACCGACAGGGTTGCTAGGCTTCTAGAGGAGATAGAAGCTGCTTCGGCAGCCTTTAATGGTGATGACTCCGTAAGAGACATGTCTGAGCGCGGTACGCTGGCAATTGATCACTTGGACTTTGCTTCCCAGTAACTGTAGTTCCACCTCATTTCGTATCCCACCGGTTGTGATGAGTATGCCTTGTGATGAACGGGACCAGGGGGCTTATTGAGTCACAACTTGTCACTTTGGTACCACAGTATGAGTACTCTAGTACATGTAGTACATACTTAGCTACTCCGTACTATATGGCCTACTCCTACATAAATTAACTACTTAGTACTCCAAAAAGTCCCCTCATCAGCGCCAAGACAAACCGTTGCCTGCGATGCAGTGAAGCTGTGTACCTTTCCTACAAATGATTGTGTTCTTCGCATGATGGTGCACGAAAACCTTCTTCTTGCCATGCATTTTTTGATTCCAACGCGCCGCCAACTCCAAAGCTTTTATTTGAATCATCGTCTACAGTCTCGTCACTTGGCTAGCACTTGATTGTAGCCGCCCTCACCTTCCCCCAAGCTACAGAGGCATGGTAGCATAACGACATTCTGTCAGCCTGTCTGAATCACCTCGGACTCTCTAGAATTTATGGATGACCTCATACCCAAGCTTCTCACCTTTCCGCCAGTTCCTTCTCCAGCAGAACCACTGTCAGATTATCAGTATGACCAGTCAATACGAGCAATCTCCCAACTTCTCACATCTGCACCACCTGGGAAGCTTGGGTCCGGCTTGTCTACAGGAGAAGATGTCTTTGATGTAAGTTTCTGGCTGAGGTGGCTGGATGTTTTTCGAACAAAGGCCGGCGACCAAATCTGATGTTGAGTAGATCCTTGATCCATCCACTCAGTCACTTGCCTACCTCCATATATTACACGCACATATCGAAGCTGCGCGATCTGCTTCTAAAGCCTCTCCAGGAAGTCTTCCTCCAGCAGTTCTGTTTGGCGGAAGATTATGGCCGCGCATCGTTGCCTTTGTCGAAGGCTTTGACCCCGTACAAGTCCGTTATGCCGGCTCTCAGTTCCGATTCGTTTTGGAGGTCGTGACCCGCGGAACTCAGCAGACTGGACAAGTATGTACATTGTGGAGCAGGAGGGCACCCCTCCAATATTTATTCTGATGTCTCAGCAGCCGTTGCAAGCCGTAACTCTCCTCCGAAGCGCCATTCTTCGTCTTGATCCCACCTCGTCGACCCTCACATCAACACACCATAAATTCGTTCGCCTCTGCCTAACCTGCAAGGCATTTCAGGAGGCTCTGCCAGTTCTCGAGAGATCCATCTACCACTTACCAGTCAGCATCGACAAGGGTGCTGCTGCACGTGCAACCCGGTTCCTGTGTTCTGAGACTGAGTCAAGTGCGAGCTATTTGAATCCAGATCATGGCCTGACTCTGAAGCTGAGTTCTCGAGACTGCCTTGAATACCATCTCTATGGCGGAATGATTTACATGGGTCTGAAGCAATGGGAGAGAGCAATGTCGTTCCTTGAGGTTGTTCTGTTGGCACCTAGCACTAATGTCACAAGCGCGATCATGGTAGAGGCATACAAGAAATGGGTCTTGGTCGGCTTGTTGTTGAGTGGAAGGGCACCCTCGCTGCCTAAGGGGATGAATAAGAATATGATGCGCAACATCCACGCTCTTGCAAAGCCCTATAACTGCTTGGTGGAGGCATTTACTTCCGGTCGCTTGTTTCGCTTGAAGGGTGATATAGAAGAAGGACAATCGTTTTGGCTCAGCGACTGCAACTTTGGTTTAGTCCTTCAGGTCTATGATGCGTTCCGAAAGTTCTCGGTCTTGCGACTTGCGAACATCTACGCTGCTTTGCCGCTCACCGAGGTTGCGCGTAGGACATCACCTGACCCTTCAGATCTCGTGGAAGCAGCCTCGTACATTACAAGGCTTATCGTTTCTGGTGAGCTGAATGCCACGTTGACTCTACCTCAAGATACAACAACTCCGGCGACCCTGAGATTCTTGCCATCCTCATCAGTGCCGCGGACTGAGGCTGATCTTCATTATGATCTGACCGCGCATAAGGCTGAGCTCGAAATTATCCTGAAGCATCTACAAGACAGCGATCATCGACTGGAGATCAGCAAGGAGTACATTGACAAGTTGCGTGTCATGAAGAAGCAAAAGGAGCAGGAAACGAAGGCGGGAGTTTCGGGTGGACAAGTCATGTCGGATTTTGACGAAGATGTAATGGCTGACCTATGAGCAGCGAGCTGAGTCATAGCGCTTTGCGACAGAAGGGAGACGATCCACATAGAGTTAGCAAGCGAAGCATGAGCACCTCAGGCTTGATTGTTGTTGAAGCCATGAGCATGGTGTTCACGGCTGCAGCTGGTTATGGTGTGCGGAAGCCGCTTACAGATCCCGCTAGACATTCTTTGTTGGGGGCGGAAGCAGCGTGGTTGGCTGGGCTGATTTGTGACCACACATAGCATAGAAAAGGGGCGTGTCAACTACTCCGCCAAAAGGACAGTGCTGGTGGGTTTCGACCCCCACTTGATTGAAGTATCCCCCGACAAGCATAGAGCTCAATTTGAGCGAGTTTGAGATACTCGATTAGAAAACATCGTTCCCGCCTGATATACACACCAACCTAGACTCTCTCCCTGGCTATTCGAATATGTTCTCATTCTAGGGCAATGTTAACACCATTTACTTATTACCACCATTAGAATGGACTGCTTAAGCTTGTGAGATCCGACGCAAGATGAGTCGCGCGACGCCTCTTCCGCTCTACATTATGACTCTTCGATATGTGTCACGACATAATCCTCGATAGGGAACTCGATCGCCCCCACTTCACTGTTGGCCTGAGGCATGGTGTTTCATACCTGCCTAAAGTACTACGGCTACAGGCCTAAATAATGTAACCCCCCCCTGGTGAAAACGCTAGTATCCGTACAAAATAACTATGCAGAAATGAGTATAGACGTCAGCAAAATCACTCAATTAGGACTAGCTTCTAAAATCGAGTTTGCATTCCATTGGCATCTATAACTGCTTGACATCTCTCTCTCATTGATCCAAGCAGCTCAGCAAGATACTCAGAAGGCACTGCATCCCATGCAGCATTAATAGCTGCACGTAGCTCATCGTACTTGCGTAGAGTATCTCTATAGCGCTCTTGTATCCAATCCTTCATCCAATTCCATATCATCTCAATTGGATTCAAATCAGGCGAATATGCAGGCCATTGTACACATTCTATGCCACGTTGACGAAGATCTCGAATAGTGCCTCTAGCAGCATGAGCAGGAGCAGAATCTTGCATAAACGTCAAATCTCCTCCGTTTGTTTGAATCCAATTATCAATAACAGGGATGATATGCTCTCGATATAATGCTTCTTTAATATTCCCCTATTCTTTTTCCCAAAAGATACCAGGACCTTTTATATCACTATAAAAACAACCCTAAAACATCCAACCTTTACATTGTTGATATCGTTCAACAATACATGTAGGATCCCACTCCTTACCAGGTCGACGTGTAACATACGTCTTTGTATGTTGATCCCCATTAACCCATGTTTCATCACTCAATAGTATTTTCTTCCATTGCTCGTACGTCCAATTGACGTGTTCATTTGCCCATTGTAAACGCGCTTGTTTATTCTTCTCCGAAATAGGGGGTTTACGACGTGCAATTTGACGTGAGAATCCTGCTCTTCGTAAAGCATTTCGAATAGCGTACCATCCAATATTAATCTTCATAGCAAGAGGGATTTGTACCCATGGTGTACGTTGATTTTCTGCAGAAGCACAAATCCATGCAATAATCTGTTCAAGTTCTTCGTTCGTAATTATTGAATGTCTGCCAGAGCGCTTTTTAGGTGTTAATCAATTTTGTATAGCATATCTAATTTGACGTCGTGTAAGATATGGCAGCTGGTCAAGAATTTCGTTATACGTATGACCTGCGTCATACAGCGTTTGGATTTGTAAACGTTGATCTCGAGTAGTCTGAGAGGACTTTGAGGGATTCGGAGGGGTAGAAGGAGGAGGAGGAGGAGGAGGAGGAGGAAAATGCGCAGGATTCGAACGCGCAGAATTCGTAGAATGCGCAGAAATTGAACGCGCAGAATTCGTACTAATGCGCAGAATTCGAACGTGCAGAATTCGTAGAATGCGCAGAATTCGAACGCGTAGAATTCGTACTAATGCGCAGAAATCGAACGCGCAGAATTCGTAGAAGGATGAGCAAAATTCGTGGTAGATAGCGATAGGGATGCTAGCAGGGATGCGTATGTAAAATGAGCGTTTTGTAAGAAATTTTGACCAGGGGGGGGTTACATTATTTAGGCCTGTAGCCGTAGTATTCGTAGCACGGCGCTAGTATCTGTCCCTCAAAATAAGTACTGTACATGACCACTAACCTGGTTAAGACATAGCTGTATTGTGCTAAATCGATTGTGTGAATGATGCTGACGAGGGAAGCTCGGAATGAGTGTGGTAGTGACATATTGGACAGTTACTAGTTAGATGTTCTTAGCAACATGCTACGAATACTGATGGCCCCTACCGTGGTACGTACTACGTAGTACTAAGTACTAGTACTTCGCTGATCATCCAACACTTCGCTTCCACAGCAAACTCGACATCTGGGTCAACCTATCGATTACCTCCTTGCGCTGAGGGTCACTCGTACAAAAGAATCTGCCCTGAATTCCTGTGATGGGGTTGAATCCTCTCCATTTTCTCCATCCAGTCACGTAATTCCCATAGGACGATAGTGCTCTCGGGAGCTGCCAGTCCTCAAGCCATTATTAAACGGACATGCTGCATAGTGCATCCACGTGCTCCACGCGGTCCCACTTTTTTTACTCCCACCTTGTACCTTAGGCTAGTCAAAGAGATTACCAATGCTGTTTCCGGCCTGACGCAATAATTTTGCTCTAACTACTACGTAGTACGCGGGAAGGCATAAGTATTGTTAGTCTCAATCTAGTAACGACTAGTATTTGTTATCTAGTCCAGTGCCGCAGTTCGTTTTCGTAAAGCTTGCCTAATGACCATCCATTCAGACAAGTCAAGAAATGGCGACTAGCTCATCTTGTACTTAGCTTGAGTGTTCCAAGTATGTTTTACACCAAAGATACTAGCGATGAGCTAACAATACTTCATTGAACCCCCGTAGTAGATCTCCTGCTCTACATCTCCAGCGTTACACATGCGCTTCTGATCACCCAGGGCTCCGATGCCTGTTAGTTACACAACTTGGTGCTTGTGTAACCATATTCTCGCCAGATATGCTAAACCATACCGGACCTCCCTTCTGATCATCGAATAGGTGACTACCCCCGAGAGGAGAGTCTGACAAAGAATTTGATATAGCACAATGGGCCAGAAAGCATCAATTAGGAACACAGGAGGTACCAGACTCAGTAACCAGAGGGGGCACTTCCGCCATGACGGGAAAGGCTTCCAGATCCCAGAATGGTACGAATGATTACTGGCCTACCCTTACTGTAAGACGAAGCGAGGAACCTGGTCGTGCTAGCCCACGGTGCAATTGGCTGAACCCGGTGTCAACAAGACCGTTCCTTATCTCTGTCATGTCCATGATCTGGGTGGCATATTCGGCACTTAAAGAGGCTTACCAACCCGCATGTATGCAGTCCATCCCCAGGGGTAGATCAAGCCTGTTATGTACTACGTAAAGGTTGTGGACATCAAAGCCTTTGACGAGCTGTCCAGCAGTCCTGCATTCACTTCACAGGCAGTCATTTCAATTTTTTAACGTTTTATTATTCACTTCATGTCCATCCTGCAATGCTGGTCAACACGTGTTTGAAAGACAAGACAGCAAATGCGGTGCTGCTCGGAGAGCCTAGGTAACGCATACTGCACGACATTTGTCTGTGCATCAGGAGATGTGAGATGAAAGGTCGGTCCATTTTCAGATATGCAGCTTTCCTGCATTGCAAAACATTACCTATTGCCCTGTAATATTCCAACAACTACTGCATGCGGCTTCTAGAGCAGGTCACATTGAAGTCTTGGTCTCTGCCATGGTCCCTGCCATGGTCCGCTCCCGAGACATAGCTGTCAGACATGGTGGTTTGCTCAACATGATGCATATTTGGCCACGTTGCTGCCAGTCACCTCCCCATCCGGAAACTTTCCACACTCAAGGGGATGCCTTCTTGGTTTTCACGATCCATCCACTCTGCCATCGAGCACCTCCTATCTCACTACATCCTGGAAGGCTCTATAGCAGGCTTGCTTCCACACTTTTGCTCCACTGACTCAGGGGGTGAGCCTCATGAGGCTCTGAGGACTGTTTACGTGCGAATCTGTGCCTGCGTTACGCTTTATGCATAGCTGACTTTGGAAGACCTCTCTAGGTCCGGCATCGTCATCAGTCCAACAGGGTTCCCATCATTGTGCATTCGACAGCTTCGTGGGGTGTTACGTCAATTGCCAACGGTTCATTCCTCAATCGTAACGCTTATAGGTCCACATATCAACGACTTAGCATCGAACAATCTACTTCTTCCTTGCTACTTCTTATGGCTTTCCACGTCTCGCAGAAAGGCCTCGATGGCGAGAGAAAACTGAATGTCGACGATCTGGGCAAGCTGTATATCTCTGTTGTCATCATCTGGACTGCCATAGTCTTCTGCGCTTCTAGCTTTCTTCTCTACAATCGTGACCTACCAGTTCTTCGTGTGCGCAAGACCCATCTCTGGACAGCTGCTGTGACCTTCCTCCACTCATACTGGGTACTGTGCTTGCTTGCCTATGTTTTCAACGGAACGTATCCCTGCACAGCAGAATTTTGGATCATGAGTCTCTGGCTGCCATTCGGAATGGCATTATTCCAAGTGAACGGCATGCATCTGTTGCATATCGCCAGTCTGCAAACACGTTTCATTAGGCCTCAATCCTTATATGCCTACCACGGATCGAGGTCTGTCAGCAGTGGCTGGCGGAGCTTAAGGAAACTGGGTTTACCTGACAGTTTGTCACGGCGGCAAAAGGTTTCTATACTGGCGGGAGTGGTACTACAGGTATGTTCCGGACGATCTCGCTACTTTCTAGACGATTTATGTGCTCAGGTCCTGGCCACGATGATTGTCTACCTCGTCTCGAGAAAGTTCCATCCATCTTTCGGAGTAGTTGGACATGCTGTAGATGCTGCACAGTGCCGACGAGGTTGGGAATGGTGAGGTCCTCCTATCCCCAGTCAACATTTATGTCTGACTCTACAAGGGTGCCTTCCATCGTTTGGCAGTTTTTCTGGGCCTGGATCTATGCACCCTATCTATTGTGGAGAGTGCGCAAGATCCACGATCTCCACGGATGGCGTCTTCAGACAATCATCTGCTGCATCTCAGGGCAAGCGAGTGACGTTCTCTCCCTAGGATATTGATGGCTGACCCGTTTAGTCTTCTCGGGTCGCCCATGTGGCTCTTGGCTTTATACTCGCCTTCCTATTCCTCTGGTTTTGCAAAAGCCAGCAGATATTTCATCCCGCCTCTGTGGTATGGAAGTACCAATGCCCCTTAGAGTAGGCTGCACTTACACCTTATCAGGTTCACTCCAGGCATCGTTGCCATGGAAGTATCTGTTATCTTCATCCCTTGCGTCATGGTCGTCAAGAGTCGCAAGCTGCAAAGTGAGACATTACAACAGATCCTTGAGTGGGACCGCAACAAGGGGTCTGGAACCTCAGTAGACACAGGCTCAACGTACGTCTCCGGATCTGACGAATACCGAGTACCATCCCCCGCCCCGTCCACAGCACCAATTCGAAACGAGCTCTACTCAATGAAAGCTCTTGAAAAAGCCCTCACGACCAACATCACCCCTTTACTTCGATTCTCTGCCCTGAAAGACTTCTCCGCCGAAAACATTTCTTTCCTTAAACACATCCAAGACTGGAAAGCAACCTGGACCGCCACATCCTCGCCACCTCCCGCATCAGTAGCACAACGCTTCCCTTTCAGCAACAAGAAACCCAGCCCTCTCCCTCTCTCCTTCTCCGCCGAATCCCTGCGCCGCCATCAATTCGCCCTTGCCGTTGAAATCTACATCTCCTTCATCTCCCGCGAATACTCCGACTTCCCCATCAACATCTCCGGGCCCCAATACTGCGATCTCGAATGCATCTTCTCAGATGCAGCATCAACACTCGATACGCAAACACAAGAAAACAGCGCCACGCCGTTCGATGCCTTTCCTTGCCCGGATCTCGAATCCCCATCCTCACCACGCCTCGGAGACGACATGGAGAAACACGCCGATGGCAGCGTGGCAATGTCATCAGCGCGGAGCCGAGAGAGGGACGAGCTTAGTATTGCTTCGACATCTGTCAACACCATCTCCAATAAAACAACCCCGCGTTCCACATATCCAGACAGTGACAACGCCAGCGACTCTCCGCGCCTGAGCGCCTATCCCGCACTCAACCTCCTCTCCCTTACACCCCGACTTGCTCCAGATGTCGCGATCCCACCGGGTTTCGGACCGCAGGTGTTCAATGAGGCGGAGAGAGCGGTCAAGTACGTCGTGCTGACGAATACGTGGCCGAAATTCGTGGCGGCGGGGTCGGCGAGTAAGGGTTCGGAAGAGAGGGGGGGGAGGTTGGCGGGTGTGGTTTCAGACGCGGGGTTGGGCGTGCGGGTGGGTTTGCGGTTCGAGGGAAGGGGAAGGGAGAGGGCTGGAGTCGGTTGTGGGGTGGGAAATAAGCGGGTGTTTTGGTTCTGAGGTGCCTGGAGTATGGACATGGTAAGGTGAGATAATGTTTGGGGCCACTACTCTGGACTGGGGCTTGTTGTGCTTGGGTACTTGGGTACTTGGTTGGAACGATCCGTCTCTTCTTGTGCTTAGAACGTTTTCGGATACAGGTTATCATCCCCCCCCCCCCCCTGCATTACCCGGGGGAGAAGTGATTTCCTTGAGCTGTCTCGCATCTCCATCCTCTGACCTCGACATCGGATTTTCCCTCGCTGCTATGCACAAATGACGTGCCGAGCTCGCAGTCCGACTGCTCACTGGAAAAAGTCGAATAAAAGCTTCGCAAAGATAGCCCAAGTCTCTCTCTCTCCACCTCCCCCACCCCTTCACTGAAAGTTACCTACCTACCTTCAATGACTCTGTTCGGGCACACAC
>NW_006916514.1:41863-110281 GCF_000464535.1 Endocarpon pusillum Z07020
GGTCGCGGGGTGGGATTGCCGCGCGGGAGCGGAAGGACCAGGCTATGCTGGGCGTGTAGGTGAAGTAGGCCCAGTTTGTGCGAGGTTTTTGTTGGGCTGGTGATGGCTTTGGTGGTGCTGGTGGGTGGGAGGGTGCGATCTCGGAGGTGGTTGTGTTGGATGTTCGGCGTAAGAGGTTCGGTGCGGCTGAGGCGTGGTTTTGGCTGTTGGTGGGCTCGTTTGAGGTGGTGTTGTTGGCGAGATCATCTGCCGGGCCGTGCGATGAGTGGGTGCTTTCGGACGGACTGTTATCGTCGTAACCGTCTTCCTCCGCCCAGTTCTCTTCGGCATCCCATCCGCTCGCCGTCTCGTTCCACATCGATATTGGGTGCCGGCTCATGCCCAACATGCGGAATGGTGGTCGAGCGTCCCAGACCACGAAGAACCTCTCGTATCGCAACGGCAGACCAAGTTCGTTGCTGAACTTCCGATGCATGACCGCGAAATGTACCGCCCGGTCCTGCTGCTCCTCGCTGCATTTACCCCTCTCCGCTTCCGCACGGCGACATAAGATAAGCTTGAGAGCATTGGATGCTTGATGCCAGTGCCCGTATTTGCCTCTTGTGTCTGGCTCATAAAGCAGACAAGGTGGCTCCAGTGGATCTGTGAGGTTCGGAGTCGTGAATCCATTCCCAATAATTTTGGCAAACGTCCTGCCACCAACCGTCCTGTTCGTTTCACCCGCTGCCGATCGTGGAATCGAGAGATCATAGTGTAGAAACGCCTCCTCTGGCGTCGGAAAGAACATAAACCAATTCTTCTCTACATGGGCTCTGGCAGCTGCCGGGTTCCTCGTCAGCTCCGTGAGAGAGGGATACGACATCAGCGGGCCAGGATGGTATGGCTGTCCCGGCTGTGATTCGAGCAGCGCTTTAAGAGGCTCATGAAGGGTGCGCAGGTCAGTGATCCAGAGTCCCACGCATGCGTAACGCGATGCGGAATTGACCATGATAAGCGGTTCGCCTTTGCCGCTCCAGAAAATTCGTGGGTCGTGGAACCCGGGGATGTCCGGAAATGCGGACCAGGATCCCTCGCATCTCTCAGCGGGAGTGGACGGTATGGAGACTATTCTCGGTGGGGTCGAGCAGCGCAAACCTCCTGCTGCTCCGAGTATGGTCAAGTCATCCGCGGTGCAGTCTTTTTCTCCTGGTCGGCGGCCCTCGCTAGTGTTACCGGTGTAGCAGGTGTCGGCTTCGCAGAGGAGGCTCTCTTGGTGAAAGCCTTCGGTGACGACACGACTAACGAGCAGGTACTGGTGCGGAGACCAAGGAGGGAGGGCGATGATTGTGGGATTGAATGTCTGCTGATCGCTGGCTTCGTCGCGGGAAGACAGCTGCGAGACGCTTTGGACGATGTTTGGCAGCCGGATGTAATCTGTGTACGGGTTTGGCTTGCGTCGGCATTGCAATAAGGGTTCTAGGTATGGGTTGATGTGACCTGGTGATTGACTTGGGTAGGTGTAATAGTACTTCTGATCAGGCCAAACATGGCCTTGTGATGGATTGCGAGGAGGCACGAATTGCTCCGCGACGGCCTCTTGCGATATTTTCACGCCATACTGTATGTCTGGGTGATGTGAGAAGCGAAGTGTCGTTCTCACGGAAACAGGCACATGAATGATAGACCTATACATGAGAACAAAGATGAGCAGCCCAAGAGCTGGAAGAAGCCATCGCCTTGATGTGGGCAGAAAAATCATGTTGAGCAAGACAAAGATAAGTATCAGCTCTATAAGCAGAGTGAAGATGAGTTAGGCATGGAGAATGGGAGGTCCCATAAAATAAATGTACCATAGGATAAACTGCTTGCGAAGAAGACTGCTTTTTTCCGCGGGAAAAGAAATAGTCTGCCGAAGAGAGAGATGTGCTTCTGGATCTATTTCTTGCTGTGCAAAGTAATACCAGAGTGATGACGCCCAGCACATCGGCTCATCTTGAGAAAACACCTAGAAATGCAGCTTACCCTCTGTATCGCCATCGCTATGCTTACTTCGTGGTCCCGAAATGTACAATCGCTAGACATCTCAGCTATTCATTCCTTCCATCCTCTTCATCTTCAGACTTGTCACTTTGACTGTCCTCATCCCATCCTTCTGCCTCAAGCTTTTCAGATCGAATACCGAGGCTCAGCAGAAAGCCGACAAAAGATATACCTCCAAATACACCAAACGCGAGTGCTTCACCCTTTGGCTTCACCTTGGTGGCGATAGTAAACAGGCCACCAGAGAGAAATGGCCCAGCAGCCCGACCAGCAGCAGAGAGTGTTTGAGCTAGGCCGTTTAGAGTGCCGAGTACAGAGTGATTCGGAGCAGAATTGGTGATCTGGAGGAGATGTTAGCAACCATATCATCAAGACAAACCGCAAGTACTTGCCAGAAGAAGAGCACTCGTCAGGCCTCCAACAGCAGCCACGGTCTTGAGTAAGAGGACGAAGCCTAGTTCAGCCCATAGCCAGATCTTGCCTGTCGACATCCCACCATCTGCATTCTCTACCTGCTTGTAGCCTACCCAAGGCATCATCAAGAAGGACAAAACGAAACCTGCCAGGCCAGCTCGGTATGTGTATCTATTACCCATTTTATCACGGAGCTTGCCGAATACCCCAATTTGAAACAAAATAGTCACCGCCCCGGCGAACGCTAGCGAAAGCCCAATCTCCTCTGTTGATAAATCACGTCCCGTTGGAGGCGGGCCAGAGGCAAAGATCGGATACAGAGAATTGTAGGAGATATTTGAAAGCTGGAATATTAAATAAGTGATAAGCAGAAGTACAGTATCGCGGTTGAACACATCTTTGCGGGTCAGTTCTTCGCCTGCGTGATGAGGGAATAGAGCTGACGAGGACATGTCTCCATTGCCCTCATCTTCTCCATCCGAAACTCCTTCATCCTCTTCGTTATCTGAATTCCTGGCTAGAAGTCCACCATGAGCACTTTGCTTCCCATTCTTTCGTACATAGGTAGGATGAGTCGAAGCGCCTGTGAATTGCCACATCCAAGAAAAGAGACTCTTCATCCTTTGTCCTAGTGGCGGAAGGTTCCGAGCTTCCTCTAGGCTTTCCTCTAAGAAGATCATTATGATGAATAGGTCGAACAAGAGGACTACGGCAGAGGCAAGATTCGGACCGAGGTATGGATGTGGGTTCGGCTTTGAATGATCGAAAGGATTTCTTTGGAAAACAAGTAGACCTCCAACTATAGGACCAGTAATACCGCCAATCCCATAGATGACAGGCAGATAGACGAATGCTTTGGACTGGTTGCTCCGATCTGTGATCTCTCCGAGACAGGTAGACACCACGCCTTGATTCCCATTCACGAGCCCCATAAGACCCTGCACGAGTATTGCCTGCCATAGTGTTTTACAGAACCCAAATGCCACCAGACAGACTGCGGTAAGCAATGTCCCCATCAGAATCACTGGCTTGCGGCCTATTCGGTCTGATAGCCAACCCCAGAAGAAGTTTGTCAAGAACTGTGCGAGAGCATATGACGATGCAATAGTTCCAACATATACCCCAACCTGGCTAGGGTCCACTTCTGGGAACGAGGCGGCCATTTTTGGCAAGTATGGACTGATGGAGTTCAGCGCAGTTTGCTCGCACAAGGCAATGATTGCCAGTATTGCCATTTGTCTCTTCGGTAGAGGGCTTTCTTGACGTCCATTTCTGTCATAGGACGGGCTCGAGGTACCGGCGGTGGAGGATTTGGAAGAAGCAGAGGGAGGCTTCCCTCGCGATCGGGGAGGAGGAGTATCGAAGGTATGGTAATAGGGTGTTGAAGACTTTCGGCGGATGACGAGTCCCCCACGATCAGACGACTTCATCGCAGCAAGATGGTCAGTTGCCCTGTTTCAAGGTAAGCGACCAAGCACTACACCCGTCAGAAGCTCAGTAGTGAGTGGTTCGTTTGCATTCTTCCTGGGAAGTGTAAATGTGACTTTTTGCTCTTTCTTACAAAGCGCTCCTGTGGCAAGTGCATCACCAGCCAGTAACCAATCGCCTTGTCAAGTCGCGCTCTTCAACTTTGTCCGCTCAATCGGCCCGGGTTCGAGCAGATCTCAGGTCGTACAGGTACAAGCTCAATTTTTACTGCAGCAGAGTTGTCAATTGACCTCACATGACGTGGAGCCTTTTTCGGTACCGTAGCCACCACACATTTCAGGGCTCGTCTGGGCTTGGCTTGCATACAATATTTCGAGTCCACTACATTACATGGCCACAATAGCAACACAGAAGAGCTCCTGTCATGGCTTTCATATCTGTGGCACGGGATTCTAATTCAATCTTTGGTCTTGAGTTTTGGGTGCGAAAAATCTGATGTTCTCAGTTGGCATGGAAATGTACGGCGGATCACTAGTTGTTGCCGTGGGATGATCTTCCCCCACACATGTGTAGCGCCCGAACCATCTACATACATGGCATATCATCCCTGAAGTTATCCTGCGGACCGCCGAATAACAAATAGTGGATTCTGGGGCAATACGAGGCCTGAGGTCCCTCTTAATTCCTTAGCTCTGTACCTCGTGGCCGTCACATCGAGTAAGGTATAGATAAGTATCTTCATCCCCCTCTAAGTTAGCATTCCCTCACTCTGCTGGCTCTCTGTTCGTTGCCTTGGCCTTGCACAATATCACTCAGGTTGCCTGAACATCGATAGTGCAGAGAGCTAGGATGTAATGTCCCTTATTTTTGTTCATTGATAAGGCCCCGTTACCGGTTCTCAAAGTGATTCCCTCAATTTGAATGTGAGCATGGAAGTTTACGACTTCATTGTGGTAGGAGGTTTGCTGCCCAGCAAATGATTCGTCTGCTGTAGTAGGTACTGAGTAGTCTTAGCCGGCCCGGCAGGATGTGCCCTTACTGCCCGACTGGCAACAAGCCCTGCTAGGCCCAAAGTTTTACTAATCGAAGCAGGAGGGCATGATGAGAACAAGGCAAACAGGGTGCATGGCGATCGCTGGTTGCACAGAACGAAACCGTCACTCGCGTGGGGCTACGAGACAGTACCTCAGACGCATCTTGGGGATCGTCAGATCGCATACGATCGTGGCAAAGGGCTTGGTGGAAGCTCACTGATCAATTTCAGTGTCTTTCAGTATGGCTCCCGAGACGACTACGATGAGATTGCACACATCGTCGGAGATGATGATTGGAAGTGGGTGAAAGCGCAGGAACGGTTCAGGCAGCTTATCACTTATCATCTTATGCCTCCTCACGCCCCAGAAGGATACAAGAAATATCTCGACCCGGCCGTATCGGATCATGGTCAGAATGGAGCCCTCCACGTTAGCGTTCCACCCGTCTGGGAGAAACCGATGATGGATTTGATTGCTGTATGGGAAGCAGC
Source organism: Endocarpon pusillum Z07020 (assembly GCF_000464535.1). Classification (NCBI taxonomy): domain Eukaryota; kingdom Fungi; phylum Ascomycota; class Eurotiomycetes; order Verrucariales; family Verrucariaceae; genus Endocarpon; species Endocarpon pusillum. The sequence goes on from NW_006916514.1 coordinate 47,250, forward strand.
GGGCTATAAGCTTAACAAGGACCTGAACAATGGAGATATTGGGCTGGCGGTGTCACCGTGGACTATGTTCAACGGCTACCGAACGACAGCAGCAGATCTGCTCCAGGATGCACCCTGCAACCTCACCATATTGACTGACGTCCAAGTAGAACGAATTCTCTTCCAAGACAAAAGGGCAACAGGCGTACAAGCCAGTAGCCAAAAACACCTTGCTTCAAAAGAAGTCGTAGTTTGCGCAGGTGCACTCGATAGTCCCAAGCTTCTGATGCTTTCCGGTATTGGTCCAGCCCAGCACCTGCAGCAGCACAAGATCTCAGTTATACAGGACCTGCCACAGGTTGGCAAAGGACTGAGGGATCACTATATGGTAATTCCCACCTGGGTTCGCGCAGGGCACACGAGCGAGCACCATAAATATTTCAAGAGCCCTGAGCTGCAGGCAGAAGCAAGGAAAGAATTCGAAAAGAACGGCACAGGGCCGGTTGCAGAAATGTTTGGTGCCGCAGCACTCGGCTTCTTCAAGCACGACGCGGTCTACGCGAGCGATGAGTTCAAAGCCTTGCCGAAGGATACAAGGGAGTACCTGTTGAAGCCAACCGTCCCTGTGTTCGAGGTAGTCCTCAACGGCGCTGTACCAGAATACTTCGTGGACCCACTTAACTCGCCAGCCCTTGCGAACATGTACATTGGATTGTTAAACTCGCAATCAACCGGCGAGGTCATTCTTCAATCGTCTGATTACAGACAACCACTTCTTTACCACCCGAAGGTCTTCTCACACCCTTTCGATCGACGTGTCGCGATTGAGGCCACGCGAGCTGTCCTCGAGGTTGCTGAGAGTCCGGCTTTCCAAAAAGACACTATAGGTGTGCTTCATGCGCCAAAGAGTGAGAGCGAAGAAGACATTCTGGACTATTGGCGCCAGAACGCTTCATCAATGTGGTGGGTCTCGCAAGCGTACTGTGAAAGACTATGCTGGCTAATCAATATCTAGGCACATGTCTGGCACTGTCAAGATGGGTCGTGAGGATGATTCAGAGGCTTGCGTTGATAACCAATTTCGGGTCCTTGGTGTAGAAAAATTGAGAGTTGCAGATATGTCTGTCATACCCATTATTGTGAAGTGAGTTACAGGCTGAACCTTTATTGAGTTCACCGGACTAACATGAAGGCAGCAATCATACTCAGAGCACTGCGTATCAGACCGGCATGATTTTAGGTGATAAGCTGATCAAGGAATATGGACTTGATTTGGATTAGGAAAGACGAGCGGATTTTCTTATTTATTGACGGTTTGTATAGTGTGCCCGTAGTTTGTGAGAAAGTTGGAATGAAAAGAAAAGCCAAAGTACTAGAATATACTCCGTACTTAAGCACTAATCATGGTCTTTACCACAAGCTCTTCCTATGTCAGAAAACTTCTTGTACATGAATGTGTCACGTGAGATCTTGACCAATCAACGATTTTCGAAGCACAATGTATCTAGCGTATGGTGCACCTGAGATGTGCAGTCTATAGGGCACTGTTCGAGACAACAGTTCATGCGTATTGCTGTGCAGAATCGAGCGCTAACATGGTGAGGTATATGTCTTTGCGCTATGCTTGAGGGCATGGTATCTTCAATGAAGCTGACAGGACTTAAGAGGTAGACTGAGGAAAACCTTCGTGAATGGGCCGAGATTGAATGATTCACGGTCAAGGAATGTGCTAAGTTGAACAACAGCGATTGTGCATTCTTCAAACATGTTCGACAAGCACACACGTTCAACTTCTCTATGCACCACAGGAAAAAACATGAAGAGAAAGAGAGAAAAGGCAGTATGTTCCATCAAATTGTCAGAGTTCCACCGAAAGTGCATCCAAACAAGCCCTCAGATTAGCTCTCAGGTATTCATCGACTACCATGCAGTCAGCTTGATACTGATTGCCGGTTGCCTTGGATATTTGGCTTTTTAGACACAGTGGTCCTCATCACTGGGCTTGGATTCTTTAGATGTCGAGAATGCACCTCAATCTGAACAACCTCGCGCTTGATTGGCCTCTCAGATTGAAAACTACAAACTGTTTCAACTCGTCACTGGGATGTCTCACGCAGGCTGCAGCGGCCCTGTCGCCAGAAGCAATCATGTGAAGCTTGATTTGTCCTCGGAATTGACTGAATCCTTTCTTCGTCACGACCACACGTCGGGTTGTTGTTGATACCGTTGATTTTGAATCCAAGTCCCGGTACAAGAGACTAACGTGCCAAACACAGGATGTAAGAATATGCAGAGCATGTCAAATTTGCTGTCGTTTGTCTCTAAGATCTCTGTTCACTTTCTGCATATGGAACCAGCACGGGTTTCTGCTGTTTCAAGCAGAGACTGCTCAAGCGGTTCCAGTTGGCGATAGCTCTTGTGAATTGTTCTTCGTCATGGAGACAGTTTCTGCACAGAAGATCACAAACGGTCAGCTTTATCAACAAGGAAGACTGTACTGGTTAGGTTGGGCTGTTTCACTTACCTGGACATTGTCAAACTATTTCTGTGGGGGTGACATGGGCAACAGAGAATCAGGACGCGTCGGTTGCAATCGGCGGCGCGTTACCAATTTGGGTCTAGCGGTGATGCTGGCTATGAACGCGCTCCTCCGCGGTAAGAGTTCACGCATCTCTTGCTGTAAGCAATAGCATCCAGCCCTTACAATCTTCAGCAACTACTGTTTCTTTCCCTCTATATAGTCTTCACGATTGTTCTTTTCTTCTACAAGAATGGTACTTGCCGAAAGTACGCTCCAATTTGTTCTCTGCAACCTGCTCCAATCCCTGAGACTCGATGAACATTTGGCAAGCTTTGCAACCAACTTGCGTATAATCTTTGAACTTTGAGTATGACCAGCTCTGCAATTTTTTGATGGTTTCTGGATTTGTACCGGGTCCTAACCTCAAAGTACTCACAGCCTGCAGCTCATTCCTCAACAGCATATGTGAGACGACAACCTGCTAAATCAGCGACATGCAGCACCAGCAGCCCTTGAGCATGGAGAATGCGCAATCTGCAGGCATCCGCAGTATAGAAAACCTGCCGAATGAGATATTGGCTATAACAGTGCATTCTTCAGACGACCTACAGGCTTTCTATGCTCTGATATGGACTTCCTCTTATCTCTACAATATATTCAGGGCCAACAAACAGTCCATACTGTGGCCCGTGCTGTACCGGACAATTGGGAAGCTGATTACATTTGCCTTCTGGGCTGTACTCGCGCCTGCTCGAGTCATGGCAGCGTTTTCACCGCCGTTTTCCTACGGGGCGCTAATGATAGAAGACTTTGAAGAGAGCATCAAACCTCACCGACAACTGCCCCAGTGACCAACCAATGATTGCGAACCACTGCTCATTTCATTGTGCCGGATGCATAATTGTATCGCAGCCTGGACTGGGCGTCTTTGGCATTCGATCGTTATTGACCACAACTTTCGTGGAGAGCACACGGATTGTCAATGCCATCTTCGAGCACAGTTACCAGCACATACTCAAGATAGAGCACTGCAGGGCCTCATCAACCTGGCTAAAGTGACCGGATGGGGATATTCCAAGGTCACATGCACGGGTCATTGTGCTCTCAGTCGTGAGGAGGCCTTTCGAATTCACCAATATGATGAGATTGGTCCATCTTTTTGTTGGACATGGATGCACAAAAAGCGTGACGAGTACCTCCGGGAGAAGGATGAATGGTTTCGTGATTGAGGTAATGCCTTCTGGGACGAGACTCGATGTCGAACATGGGGATATGGAAAGGCCCCTTTATATCACGAAGATTATGAACAGCAGGAGGACGATACCATAATCGACAGGCTCAATTTCGCATGAGGATGGCACACAGTCACCAAGCGAGATTTATATGCGACGCCTTCGACTCGAAAGTTCTTGGACGCCAGATTTGGACCTGCTAAATTTCCCGAAGGATATGTCAAAGGAGCTGCGGGAACGCCTCTTGAAATTCCTTGATAGGATTGATTTCAATCACTGTCAAACTTGCTCAAGAACAGAGAAGGAACATGGCTTACAGTATTCGAGTGGACGCTTAGAAATCGAATTTGATAGCACCTATTTGGGTGTATTCTTTCAGAAGAAAAGCTCTACCTTCGCCAAGTGGCTGGAGAGGAGCACACGTTATAGCTCTTTCTACTGGAAGGATAGGGTAAAGACATGGTGTATGCCGAATCTCTATGCTTTCTACAGTACTCTATCGCCTCTCGCCGAAGAAAGGGGTTGAATTCGCATAGAGACCGAACGAAGAGGATCCAATCGATAAGCAGCAGGCGTCCGTGACATTAACGAGACCCTGACGCTCGACACAGCATAATTAGCGGCTCTTCGACCCAGATCATGTTCGTCAAAGATCCTCCACCAGTCAATCAATGCTAGCCGAACGACCTTGTCTTGCCTTGTAGAGCAGTCAGTGCCTCATCTGTGAATGCAAGCTTGTCACCTGATGCGAAGATATACAGCGCAACCTTCCTGAGCTCGAAAGCGCAATGAAGAAGAAGCTAGCATGTTCAGACGAATACTCCATCCATGTACACGAATGAGCGTGAGCCGCGGGCAACGTCCGTACTAACCGGTATTTGGCGTCAGCTAGGCCTGTGCATCCTCCTAGCAGACATGCATTTGATGGCTGATTGTCTTTGGCAAGGTTCAAAATGCTCCGATGTTACTGCCTGGATGTCATGCCTATTCATCCCGTCTTTAGCGGTCGTCATGGGATGGGTGACTCCAGCAACGATCATGCGTTGCTTACCGAATGGTTGATGCTTTGCGCTAATAGCTTGATGTTGTTAAACATCATGGTATGTCCTTTGGAGCGATATATCAGCGAGACAAATGAGAGCTTGGAAGTCTCAATATGGCTGATATGGGTCCTCCCAACAATGATGATTGCCTATTCTAGACGGTCAATAATATATCTCCAACGCCAGCAAGCACGGTATAGGGGTCTGGCTGTTCGGGCCCAGCCGACTTATACATGTGCCCACAGTCTATCTACGTCCATCCTTTCACTCTGTTCGAAGCTATTGGAAGCCAGCAGGAAATGATTGTTGCTCCTCGTTGACCTGGGCTATGCATGGTAAGTCTACGACTCACAATTCAAAATGGCACAAAATGTCAATAAGATGCTGGTCAAGCTTTGATGGATCTGCTATGCTGATTTATCGACAGCTATGATGCAGACTAACTATTTCGCTTCACCTGTGATGAGCACGATGATCGTCCTTGTCGTCAAAGTTCCTGCGTGTGCGGCAGCTTTCAGTCACCGCGTTTGTGCATCCACTATCTTTTGAAAGTCCTTGCTCGAGACCGTGAAGTTTGCTGGCTTGCTAATGTTGCGGGTCATGTTGCTGCTGCTGCTGCTGCTGCTGCTGCTGCTACGCACGCTCACCAACCTATTGGTTGATGATCGGACGAAGAACCGGCCCAGGAAGCGTTCCAGAGATTGTCAAAGCTGCCCGAGACGACGTCTTCGAGTTGGTCCGTAAAGCCCGAGTCTATCTCTTGGTCCGTCAAGGGCGTACCGTCTATGAGGAGCGGAGGCATGTAGGTTGATAGGGGAATTTGCAGCGGTGCAGGCATTGAAACTCGTGATGAGAGTGGCTTCTGAGTGTTCATCACCGTTCCCGCTGAAGTTATTGGCGTCACTGCTACGGCGGTCGTCGGCGTCATCGCATTTGCAGCTGTGCCCGAGTTCTTTGCCTGCTGACGCTTGCGCTCAGCCTCTTTCATTCTCTCAGCTTGCAACTTGTTCTCACGACGTCGCTCCCTCCCACGCGCGTTCCGTCTCAAGCGTTTCTCCTCGTTCTCCTGGTCCCATACCGGCTGGTAGCATTGAGGGCACATGTCACCATTCAACATGGCCTCGTCAATCTTTCGACGTCTACCCCACGGAGAGCTCTTGTACCGCTTGATAAAGTGACACTTCGGGCAATGAAGCCAATCCTGTGTTTGGCGACGTAGAGTACCATATCGTGAAGAATACAGCTTACACTTTCCGGGCCCGGCGTACTGACCACTAGTGAAAGCATAGTCGTCGCTTTGCTGGATTCCATAGGTGGAAATACAGTCGGGTTTAGTGGCAATCATGCAGGTGGCACAGGCTCTAATGCCCATATTCTTGTTACCAAGCTCGTCATCTTTGTCACCGGGCAATGGGGGAAAGTGGTCACGTGCAGGCAACCCCTTCAGGCAGATGTAGCATGGCAAGAGCTGGTTCTTCGTCAAGACGGTAGGCACAAAGAGTGAGCATTCCTCGAAAGTTATAAGAGAATCCTTGACTTTCTTCTTTGGAGAGAGACTCTCGAAGTATTTGTTCGTGGCTGAGAGGAAGAGCAGGCTCGGATGGTCGAGGAACTCTTGAAGGTGGTAGTGGATCTCGGTTGGCAGCGACATGAGCGACATGGTTGCTGGTGGTTTGATGTTATTGACGTTGAGGTTGGGTTTATTGCTGAAGTTTGAAGTGATATTGCTTCCACGGCTTTTGCCGAAGTTGGCTTCGCTTTGACAAGAGGTCTGTGTGGCGATGCTGGTTAGACGGCGATGGTCACTCGAGGTCGAGACTGGCAACACTTACGACTTGGTTCTTGGAACTTTGAGCGCCTACCTTGTCACCCCTGAGAGTGTTGGCAGATAGCTGGAATTACGTCGACGGTATTGGGCTTCCGGTGGATTGAAAGTGAGATTGATCTGAGACTCCAAGGAAGCTTCGAATACTGGACTCAGGGTCCGCACTGGCTAATGGAGCACCAAATACGGGGGGGTTTGACTGAACCTGATGAACCGTGGACCTTACATATGCGTCATCACAAAGTCATGGAGGAGGTGTGTCACTGTTGGCTTGAGCGTGGGAAAAGGTGGAGGAGGAAGAAGGAAAGGGGACATTCGATGATATTGCACAATATTTAAATGTCCCGGCACCAGCAATTGATCCCGCCAGTGTTTACTTGTCTACTTTCGCGCTAGCCGCAAGCGGGCAGTGAAGTCCTTGCTGTCTACACGTCGATCACCACCTGGATGTGTTTTGCGGGATGCGGGATGGGGCCGAAATTGAAGGACGTTCCGTGCTGGTGTATGTTCAACACTCTGGGAAGGAGTGAAGTCAGGAAGCTCCTGCCACGGTATTATGCCAGAAAGGGGGTGCGACCTTGGCACTCTGGACGTGAGGGTACAGACCTTACACAAGACTGTTGAGGGTCTACAGTGAATGGGACGCTCGAAGAGGACGTCGGGTTATTCACTCGGAGCTATGAGGCTGGCAAAGCCACTCGAAACGGAACCAGGGGCAAGGAATCAAGGACTTCCAGACCGCCGGCGGCGGCGGAGCAAGTGAGAACGAAAAAGCCTCGGCTTGGTTCGAGACATGGCCACAGAAAACTGCGGACGCAGAGTCAGAAATCGTACACTCTCGAAAGGAGATTTGAGATAATGAAGGTACTCAGGCTTCGCAACGAGGGCGTGCTGGTGGACCGATAATGGGACAGTGAGGTGGCCGATCTGACTACAGTCTTACCCATACTTACTGTTGCAATGTCCTACGTTTACGTTCAGCTGGCACGATGAGTCGCCAGGTTTGGCCCTTTTCATACATGCCGATTCCAGTCTTTTCAATCCTTACCAGCATGATCTACACCACGCCTTACATGTATTGTAGGCCAAGGTACTTCCTCAGCCTATCCTATTTCTCCTGGCTCTCCCTCTAGCAATCATAACATCGACTCTTTCAAGCGCCAATAAGGACCTCCATCGCCTGAAAAACGCTCTTACTACCAAGACTGTCCTTCCGACATGGATCGCTATCTCGCATACCTCACAAGAAAGCCAGCAATCCAGCTGGGGCCGAAGCTTCCTACTCGTTCTCAAGGCCTGTTGTGGAAGGTCATGGTCCGCTCATCGCTAGGATCAGGTCTACTACACCTCATGCAAATCCGCATGGAAATAAAAGCCGCAGTTTTACCCAGATTGATATATTTGGGCAGATTTGGCTTCCTGGAAATAGTCTTTTAGCATGCAGTTCATGCATTCGCCCAGCACTGCTCCAAAGAGGATATGGTGACCTTTTTGAAATAGGTATTGGATCAATACCATGTGAAAAGAGAAGTATGCTTGTCAGGGAAAGAGGGTAACTGAGCGACTTAGCAATCTAGCAGGAAGGCGCAGGCGTCTAGTACGCGCAGAGCTTACCAATCATGGCGGCAAGAGGATACTCTCCCCGTTCAATAGATCGAACGATGGAGAAAGCAGGAAGGTCTACGCCTACCTGTTCTCCTTTGGTGAGGCGCAGGCTTGGGGTGCGCGCAGGTAGGCACGTGATCGCAGGGAACGCCGCACGCTACGGGTGGCTACCAGGTGGCGATGGCGATGGCGGCGGTGGCGTACGGCATCAGCGAGGCCGTTGGCGTGGCCGCGGGCGTAGGATATATCAAGGATGTGGATATCCGAAGAGAGACAGGCTCGATAGAGCGCCTTACCTGTACGCAGGGATATTTCAAGTTCAACATTTAGAACGCACAACACACTATTAGTCTGGTTTATTTGAAGAGCATATTTTGATTGGATACTTGGTGCTGTCATCATGCTGAAATCCCAGACCTTCGGACCGTTCCCCACATCCTCCCGGATATCTTGGGACGGTGCTTGTCACTAAGCTTGAACGGGAGTTCAGCTGGGCCTCAGAGGACAGATTAGAAGTCTGATATCAATCAGATGTTCTAATCGTTATTCGATTGCTTGAAGTACTTCCACACTTGGTCTATTAGAAGGTAATTCTTCGTGTTCCAATATCTTGAGGCCGTTTGTGTAGCCGACAGGACTCCTGCTGCGTACCCATCATGATTCATATCGCGATGAAAATAGGACAGCGCAACTTTGCCAATTTGGTCGGATAAACCGCCAATCAAGGGATACTTTCGTCCGTTATCGATCACGCTCAGGAAGTCGGCAGTTTAGACTGTCCAAAGAGGCAGAAAGGAGGGGAAGAATGATCCCAGCAGGCTGGCCAATCTCTCAGCCTGACTACAGCCTTGCCCCAACCTGATTTTCCTCGACATTCGCATAACGGCCTGGGCATTGCTGCACGTTGTAGTCCAGCCTCGTGGGAGTTTAGCTAAACTCAGGTCACCCACGCACCCAAAATTTGGACAGCTTGTGAGCTCAACGGAGTAACACAATAAGCGACACTTTTACTCCGTCTGGAACCAACGGAAAGGTGCAACGATGTGCGCCACTAAGATGGATAGCCAGGAGTTAGCATCAGCTCCCAATAATGAAAATAAAGCCCGGTCAACGATTGTCGCCGTTGTTCCAAGTAATGTCACAGAGAACGCGATGACGATTTTGAGTCGTAACTTAAGCGGCATTCCCACGATTGAAACAACAGAAAGTCAAGAATTCATCGACGCTTCAGACTTGACCAGGGACCAATGGATACAAGTCCTGTAAGATCCCTGTACGGCTTCAACGATCGCGCTAAAAAGAGACAGAAGCGCTTCATCCGTACTAAAAGCTTGGAAAAGGCGTTCTGAGGGTGACACGATACATGTCAACCGAGCACCCTGCGCTGGTAGGTTCTCCGTATTTTGCGAGAGAGGGGATAAAGCTGACAGCTTTAGAAAGCTTTATCTTTGAAGTCAAGATCTCCAGACGACCATGAGGGCAGTCAAGGCCTGCCGGAATTTGAGATTGCTGATGACACTTACGTTGACTCGAGAGAATCAAGGAGCCGACTAGAACGGGAATTGACGTTGAAAGCTTTCTCAGAGAATGGAATCCGAGCAGGACTGTAAGCCAAGAAGTCTTCAAGCACTGTTGCTACTGATCCCTTGTCAGGTCAGGTGGTGCTCCAGATATTGGATTTGGTCTGAGTGGCGCAGTCAGCTGGCAGAAAGAAGGGATTGGTTTGGACCAGCAGCAGACTTCGAACAGGGCAATCCATGGCTTCTATAATGTATGTGGTGCACACAGTTGCAACTCACGTATATATCGGTAGCTCATCGAGGTCCAGTTCCCACGCGTGATCCTGCATCTCGACCCCGACTACTTAGACCTCTCACCGCAGTGCAAACAGTTCTTGAAGCGCTACGGGCAGGACTGTCTAGATCCGAACAAAATCTCAGACACCTACAAGACTTTTATTGATCGATTTGGTATTCCAGCCTATGCTCAACCCGTTCAAATCCTATGCTGATAAGTGGAAGGCTCAATCCTTCCCGCCAGGGTAACGCTTGGAGCGCGTCTGTGTACTACGCAGGAGTTGAATACGGACAACATTTCCAATATTTCAGAGGCTAGAAAAACTCTGGAAACTGATCTTACGACGAAAGTGACCGCAGCGAGCGCGGGAATCCAAAGCGGTTATCACAGAAAGACAGGATCGAGCGCTGTTGAAAAAATGAATCAGACAGCTGAATCAAGCCGTATGACCCTCGAGACCCAGGGCGGTAATGGTCTGTTGGCCTCCAGGTAAGGTCTCATTGACTGTTTACATCTCACCCTGGACACTAATGCTGCAGCAGTATTCCGGAGTGGACCGCTTCGGTATCCTCACATAGGTATTGGAGAACAAGTAAGTGCTGGCCAAGCGGACTTCAAAGGACCACAAACTCATCATAGCTAGTCCAGCAAGAAAATTACTGGGATCTGCCCACATTTCTTAGGGAGTTGGCGCAAGATGGGACAACATGGGAATACTTCGACGCCCTTGCCAACCACGCCATCGCTAAAAAAACAAACCCAAAAATCTACGGATTGAAGCGACGGCAAGAATTGGATTAGAGAATATCGAACCTTAGGGACTCGTCATCGGATTGTGCATTAGCTTTCCTGAAGCAATCAGGACCATCACATTCAAAACGTCAGGCTCGCAGTTTGCTGGTCTAGTTGTGACTGAACGACAAGATATACAGAAGAGGATGTCCTTCCATATGTATTGGACGCATGGTGGTAATACAATGAATCTCGCGATCGAGGTAGAGCTCCAGCCTTTCATGCACCGGAATGCAATGCCGACGCAGTCTATTCTGGAGGATCAATTGGTTGTTCTAATATGGAATGACATTGAACAAAAGTGGTCTATGGATTGGGAGTTTGATGTATACCCACCCCGTCCGAGCGACCAAGTTTACCCAATACATTCTCCACACGAATCTAAATCAACGGTAAAATGCGAGACGAGGACACCCTCCTTTCTCCCCCAACAGATCAGGACCAGGACCTTGAATCAAAACGCTCAGACAGCATCAGAGAGAAATGGGGCATCCGCCGTCGCTAGCAGATTTCTTCTTCATTTCCTTCCTTCCAACCGGCAGTTACTCAGATGCTCAAGAAGTCAGGAGACGCAAGCAGATGAGGCCCGATCCAGAGGAGGGCATATGTGAAATTTATTATGACGGACGTGGTGCTGAGAGTTGCTAAGCAAGCGGCAAGGAGCAAGAGGACCCGCAACAGGAGCCGCCGCAGGAGCCGCGACCGAAGGAACAAGCGGCAGGAGCATCGAGAGCAGGAACAGAACCAAGACCAGAACCCGCCGCAGCTCTCATCATAGCCTGTCCATCAATCCATAAGCAGACATCCAAACAACTCTCCTCCTCAATCGCTACCATCATGAAAGCTTGCATCACTAAAAAATCCCAGGTAACAATGTGCCCCTAAAACCTAGTGGCCCTACCACTGGAGAAGCCGTGCTACACTATTGAATGGAAGAGAACTCTTTTCTTAAAAAGTGGAAAGTGATTGATGTCCTATCTCTCTTCTTCGTTTCGACATCTTAACCTGTTTCCGGCATTAAGTAGTACTTAGTATTCTCCGCGATTCCGCATGATGAATTTTGCTGCAGCCTTGGCGAGAAGAACACCAAGGATTTTTAGGGATGTTTAAAGCTTACTGCCCTGAGATGGGATGTGATGAGTTGGATGAACTGAATTCTACCTACGGAGTACTCTGCAGAATCTATCTAAGGAGGAGCAGGCTGATCTACTGAGGCGCGCAGGCGGTCACGTGACTCTAAGAATCACGTGCTACTGAGATAAAGATTTTGGCTCTACACGTACAGCCAATTGCCAACAGGATGTTCGTTGAATAGCGGCGAGCTGAAGTTAATAGCTTGAGAATGTGGTAGGAACGGAGGTATCGGCTCTAAAAGTGGTGGGATGGGGGGCTGGTGCACAAGTAAGTCGGCCATGTGAAAAGACAAAAAAGACGTGCTGACGGAAGAGATCGAGGAAGCAGCGGGCTCTTCATATCCGGGCCAAGCGGCGAGGGGCCGCGCACATCGCCCATGGTCACATATCTATGACATTTAGCACAATCTTCGCTGGCCTTATTCCGGGATCTGATCCAAGACAACTTGCTGCGCCAGTCTTGAGCTATGCGAGCGATTTGACGCAACTCAACTTCCTTCAGACCATAGAAACATTGGTTGGCATAGGTCAGTGAGATGAGAATGCAAGGGTTGACCATAGCTAGAATGTAGGGATGAAGTCTGGTAGGTAGTGACATGAAATTGACTTTGCTTGACTTCTTTTCCATCGAGGCTGAGCTGTCCCTTCCACGAAGATGGTTTGGCCATGATCTAACTTTAGGAGAACGGAGTTCCATGTTGAAATGAGGGCCCTTTTGAAATGGTGATGTTGGATGGAGAAAGGAGAAAGCACAATTGGGATTGTGGGGGGTGAGACTGAATAGTGATGGTACTATTGGTGCTTAGATTTCGAGGATATTGAAACAACTTCGTAAACCAGTAAACTCGGATACGGTGGAGATAAGTTAACACTGGAAGTCGGTCGAGGCCGAAATTTCCTAGAGCCCTATCGTGTTAAGTGTGTTGGCCCATAGCAAGAATAAGTTAATCGAGTAAGAAGTTTTCGCAACGTCAAAGCTGAACTTTGAAGGCAATTGAGCTTTCGCTCTTTGGAGAGCCTGTGTTCATTTCCAGAAGAACGACGTCTTCCCAAGATGGGACGTTTATATGCAAATCCTGATGCATTCCTGTATAGGCTCTCACCTTGAAATCTCAGATGAGAACGAATTCAATGGACAAGATAAGAGAAAGCGGAAGGTATATCTGGAAGGCTAGCTACGTTATATTCGCCTGGGGTCTTTCTTGACAGCTATTCTGTTTGCCGAGCTTCGGGACCATACCACAGCGTAGAAGGCGTAAAAGTTTTGTGAGGTACATCTGAAGTAACAAAGCTGGCGAGTATTCGGGACGAATGAATGTGATAATACAGGACTTCAAGCTCACTGCTATCGGCTTTCAGGGATGTAGAACTGGCACTTAGTTATAAGGAAACCCCCCAGGTCAGCCAGCCAGCGAAGGAATATCGCAGAGGGTAACGGAATGATGGAAGCTCAATATCTTGCGGGACAATGGGAGTAGAAGTCAATAAGACGTCCAATAGAAATCATCTTAAAGGGCATGATAACACCGAAGGTCGTCACGCCAATCCCCCTTACAAGAAGAAGGGACTGCTAACTGCGAGGCTAGGTAGTCTTGCTGAAATACTCAAAGATGATAGAATCGATCGCAAGTGGGATGGAAATATGGCATTTACTTCAACGACATATTCTTCCCTAACATGCCCACTTCGAAGTAGCAGCAATCGTCTGAAACCCGTGATAGCGACTGCCACAACCTACCACGGAGAATACGGCACTTTGAAATCCAGGGACAGAGAATTTCATGAGCACATATTATCGTTGGCGTTCCTGTTTTTCGTGGTCCCATGGATAGGGAGTCTATGTGTGAGGAGAAAAGTCGCTTGATGAGCAGAGACAGTAATGAAGTCCGGGGAAAGCAGCTGCGCATGGTTGACACCTTCTGACGTTTGACATGACCGAAAAGAGCGCCTTCGTCCTAAGGAGCGGAACCGGAGGACTGCAGTCGATTGGCTTCGGCGGACATGCCCCGCATGCCAGCAGCAAGGATGTCAAACGTCTTCGAAGGAACAAAATATTGCTAAGGACGCGCAGTTCGGTCTGAGAAAAGTTCGACCAGGATTTGGTCTTTTCAAATTAAGGGTCCATGAACTCAGAGCGCGGGACTTTCAGAGCATGACCATGCCTGGCCGGATTCATTTCATGCATAGGCAAGGATGATGGCTCGTATTTGAGCCGAGATCCTTTGGCTTCGGCTTCTTCTGAACACATGCGCAGAACAGTCGAGACACGGGGGGATCAGAGATAATGTTTAAGGCCGTGGCATGAGACAAGCAGGTCAGTTATTCAATGGAGAATCCGAAAATAGATCTTGTCTTTTGCCTTCTCTCTTCAAGCTGCGAAGAGACATTCCTGCTTGGCAGGGTCTGGAAGCCTGGGCTCGGAGGCGCAGCTAAGCTTTACAGCCCCTGTCTATCAAACAGCGATTGGGAAGGTTGATGGATAGTCGAGTACGTAGTACGTGTACGGAGTCGTGCGTCAAAAGTCATCGATGTACGCTAAAATAGAGTGCCACTAGCCCAGCTTTTAACGCCATGTAAAAATTGTGCTATAAGGGTGAAACCTTAGAGCTGCTGCCACGACCTTCTTCTGCTAGAGACTCATAGGGTCCTCGTTATGCCATCTGACGTGGCTTACAGGCCTATGCCAGTTAGCTTCAGCCACCCTCTGACCACGTCTACACCCCTATCACGTACTGATAATACGCTGGTACAGGAAAGGCTAGCTCTTACTGATCCTGGTTAGCGTACATTGATAACTTTTGATGCACGACTCCCGTAGAGCATGGTCCTTCAGGTTTTCGTCAAGGATGGATCAAGACTTGTGTCCCAGCTGGTACTACGTGGGGTGTTGCCCGCTGTAGGAGACAGATACTTTGCATCGGGCATTCTTTGGTGTCGCCACAGCCGGAGCATGCATCACTTGAGCCGACCACTGTTCATCCGACGGCTTAACTCTGCTCCATCCTCCACATAGTGTCTCAGAGAACTCGACATTCGCTTAGCTTGGTAGGTACTTCCTAAGTTCCAGGCAAAATTCAGCTTGCGGCATGCACGTTGGTGGGCGGAGACTCGGATGTGAATTGTACAACGTTCGGTGCAGCAGTGCCTATCAAAAGCCCTCTTTCTACCGCCAGAGTGCTGAGACAACTGTGGCTGGCTTTGACCACGATCATGGCCATGACCATCGATCATAGACGTCCGGAACTTGTTGCGGCAAGGTACTTTGCAGATTATCTAGATGACATTTGAAAAGCTGTTCCCTGCGCTTCGAGTAAAGGCTCCGGCTTGAAAGGGAAGAAATAGTGGCAATTTTGTATGGCAGGTAAATGCCAAGTATGCAACTCAGTGGTCGGAGCCATTAGACGTTCTATTGTAGTTGCCTGCTCGTTCCAAACCTACTAGTCCTGCGAGCCGATAGCCAAATGACTGTGAAAGACTTATGCTATGAATTTTTTCAACGTCAGAGTCAGATAGGAATTAAGCTGGGTGGTGCACTGTGCAATATGCGGGAAAGATGACATAGGCATTGCTTTTGTTCCATTTCGTGGCGGCGAGCAATTCTGTCTCGCAAGCAAAGGTTACTTGTGTGCATTTGTTGACTCAGCATCGTAGACTTCTCTTTCATCAGCTGCGGAGGACAGTGCTCTTTAGCTGGATGATGCAGTATCCAACGCTTCACCAAAGAGCGTGATATCCCAATATCGGACTAGGTAACCTTGTGGAATCTGATAGTAATTCTCCGGAACCTGTACATTACAATGCATTCGCTCGCGCTTTCCACTGTCGAAGGGCAGAATTGTGCCTCACAAACGGCCGCCCATGTACTGCATTTTCCGAAACGCTCAACGCTCACTGCCATGTTGACTGTAAAGTAGCTCAAATAAACAAATCCTGCTGTGTTCTAGCACTTTCTTCCTGTCGCGACCACAGAAAGTATGGTGACGGAAGGCCGTGTTGCTTGGCGCTACATTCCACCCTCAAGAGACATTCCTATCACCTGCGTATTCGCTATAGCAGTCAACCAGGATTTCTTCGATGCAGCGCAAGTCTCGAAGAAGGTTGAAAATGATGAGATCCGCTATCATCTTCTCGAACCTGTCCTACATTTGGTGAACCCGCATACCATTCACGAGAGAATCCTTCCGTGCCTGAGTCAACCATTTGTGTATTCTGCTGTGGGTAGCCGTTCCATTGCGAAAATGCGAATCCTGCTTGGTGGGCCACGCCTCCCTGATGCTCAAGTGAATCGATCTCCATCGACGAATGTGGTACATAGGAAGATGTGTCGTGAGCCGCCTGATTGTAGAGGGGATGAGTGGCGACGCCTGGCGTCACAGCTATTCGGTCAGCTGGGTGGGGAGACTGCTGAAGGAATCTAGCCTGATATTGTGGAGGCAGCTCCTCAGGAGTAACCAGTGACATTGATCGCATTGGCGCAGGTGGAGGATGCCTGTTGCGATCATCCCTCGCACCATGAGGGAAAAGGGCTTCCCTACTGCCTTGTGAAGAAGGCGTCATGGACATGGACGACGAATTCATGGATAATAGTGACGGAGGGTAAGTACCGGTCAGAGGCGAGCCACTCTGCCTCCATAACGAGCCTGAAGCTTCTCCGGAGAGGGATCTGTCAATGCCTAGACTCTGTGGTGAGTGACTCATAAAGGATGAATGTTCCCAGGGAGACGATGTAGCGAAGCCTTGAGGGAAGTCATAAGGGAGTCCAGACATGGGAGCTATGGAAATGTGAGTCATGATCTGTGCAAGTGATGGGCACTTACTTCGCTCTGGAGGCGACAAAGTTGAGGCTGAATACGGGTCGAAAGTTTGATTATCGTGATTGGTCTGTAGTGGATGAGGTTGCAACTGATGATAACTCTCCACCTGCTCTACCATCTGGCTTCCTGCGTGATGGGCTGGTGAAGAAGCAGCGGAGGTCTCTGCGCCGTTCGATGAGGAAATTTCAGCTTTTGATCCTGATCGAGCTGTCTTATCTGGTGGGGGCTGTTGATCCACGGGATAGAAATTGCATTCCTTCTTGAGCCGGATACAGTTCGAACATCTTCCCTGCGGGTCCCCGGGAGCCAGAAGGCACCTAATTTTGCGTCTACGACAGTGACCTATATTCCAAAGTCAGCCACAGACCTGACAAGTGCCCTTGGCAGCAACGGAGCGGGAATTTTGGGAGGCACACTGACCACAAGCGACTGACGTTCTGTGATATCCTAGTTTATTCCTCCTTTTGTCTGACATAGACATACTTGATCCTTCACCGCTCTCCATTGCACGCACATTGGGACTAGATGCAGACCGTTTGATGACGGTAGAAGTGGTCCCCCGCTTTGAAGACCCCCTTCGACGCGCTATTGACGGCGAATTTATCGGCTGCCCCTTTGACATTAGGATGCGGGTTTGGGTACCGCCGGTGTCGAGAGATGCAGGGGTTACAGGGTTTGGGGTTCCTTCATTAACCGGCAACGTGGAATGCGGTTCCATGACAGAACAACCAGGAGGAGCGGGTATTCAATGCTCTAACGCTAACTGCGTCCTGACATCTTTGACAATGCGATAGTCATCCTGCATGGTTTAAAGGGCTGAGACGACAACGGTTTCTGACTCGGGTATCCTTTTGGTGCGATCTCGGCGTCGGCTTTAAATGTCAGGTGAGGATAATATGGGGTGAGACCGTTTCAATGCGACACGTGGCACCAGGTGACCGTACTTGGAACAGGGCACAGAGTATGGTAGTTTAAGTAAATACTCTGTTCAAATATTACTGCCAGAACCGCCAAATCCGTCGCTGTAGGAGAGACCCCAATCTGGGGTGGTTTAAACAGTTAGTGTTAGAAATTGTGGATCGCAAAAATCACAGCAACTCTCCATTCTCAAGCACAAAAATGTCTGGAAATGTTGCGATACAATCAGTTATATCAATTTGAGCCTGTATATGACGACGGAGGTTGGCCGTCACTGTCCGGCAGGGGCCTATTCGGGTCGGCGGTCTGAGGATCGGCCAGGTAGTCCGACTTCTGAAACGAGATTGACCTACCAGAAGTCCCATAGATTCATAGCATTTGCTGAGGCCTCAGATGAGCAAGAATGTGATGCCAGAACGTCAAGACTCAAGAGGAATCAAGATAGGATTTCTAGACGGAACTAGTATCCTCTCGTCAATTATTGCTGTTCTGGGTGCTTGGATATTGACTCGTGCGATGCATTCGGATCAGATCAACGCTCGCGACTATAAAGAGATGAGAGTTAATTGAATAAATCTAGGCCGTGATGGTTTCAAGCTTCTGGCCACAATCGTCTAGCTTCTCTCGTCGACGGTTTCACCTCCCAGGTTCGAAGGGCTCGCCTCCCGGAGTGAAGATGATGAAATATGCTTCCCATTGGCAGACCCAGGGGCCAAATGCCCATTATGCGTTAGTGGGGCATAATGGGTCAGGACGGGCATCCTGGGGGTTGGCAATACCCATTTATTGTGGGATTGTAGGAAACGGGCAGCCACGCCATGCATACTAGAGGAAGAGTGAGCCGAGTGTCGGTTCCATTCCTGGTAAATAAGCTTGGCCTACACCAAGTGTGGCTTTGCCCTGCTTATTCCTGGAATCCTTCCCTGTAGATTTTGGGTTTTCTTGACCCGAACCTGATCTGGCAGACCGGTAAATGGTCCATAACGAAGTGGTCAGATTAGATCTTGTGATACTTCTTCACAATACGGTAGTAAATGTATTAATCGGATCTCGTGAGTTCTCGGCCCTATCAAGCTACTGGCGATCACAAACTTAGTACTCCAATGGGATGTCTGGGGCCTGGCTGGCGGATGTCAGCTAGTGAATTCAAAAACTGCACCAAGCCAATCTTGGCCTGAGTGCTTCAATCCCGGTTGTTGGTGTGGCGTTGGCCGCTGAACAATACAACGGCGTCTGGCTTATCGGTGACTGGAAGTAGGTCATTGCCGTCCAAATTAACTACTACAATAACTCTGGTCAAGAGTAATGGAGGCGTTATTCTTGGGGAACATGACGTACAAATTGCCTTTAATACCAGCATTGATCCACCGGCCTGCAGATAGGCTGACCTGCTTTGGACCCATGATCATGTCACGAAGCGGCTCAATCTTTCCATCGTGCAGCAGCGCCCGCACCTATTTGTGGATGAGGATGCCCGCGTTTTCGTTACCACTTTACTACTACGTATGAGTGAAGCCGGAAGTAATGTTAGATCAGCGCTAGTATCTGCACCCGTAAACACGCTCTGTACTGAACAGCTATATCAAATAGAAGTTAGATGTGATCATCCGACTTGTCTGAGTGGCTGTACACAAAACAAGCTCAAGAATGACGAATCACAACACTGTACCACCATAGCAAAACCAACCGCTACTAGTATCAGACTAACGTTACTTCAGGGCTCCATCGTACTATGTACGGAGTAGTACTGGCAGATTGAGGTAGCTCGCACACCGGGGCTTCTGCCTACTTGGTAAGGCCAAGCCAGAGAGCTGGGTGGATGTCAGTTAGCGAAAGCCTGCTCCACAGCTTGTATGATATTCGTGCCCTTAGGCGTCATCGCCTCATTTTCTATCAATTTCCCACAGAACCCTATTAAGAGTCTGATCTGATGCAAATGACTATAAATAATGAGATCGTCCGTCACTCAAGCTACACTTCGTACTATATTAGCAACTTTACTGATATTCGCAAATGATAGATAAAAAGCAGTCATACAATGTCTGGCTTCCCTTGATGCCGTTGGACAATGGAAACGACTCCTGGGTGAGTGTCCTTCGTCCAGGCGACCTTGCCTGGCAATGAAAACCTTCGACACGCCGGGCGAAACACTGAAGTGGGTGGACTTCAGGTAGGACAATAAGCATCCAACGTCCCAGTGCGCCGGTATTTACTTGGCAAGCGCGGATCCACAACTAAGATTTTGGGCCATTTTGACTCTTGGGTGGAAGCGGCGGTAAGATTGTGACACCGAATGGTTGTGTTTCCCACAGGCAGGGTTCTTAGGTAGTGCTTCAGCTAAGTCGCTCAGCCTATCTTGAATCCTTTGGTTACAACTTCTATAAAGCTAAGCTGACGCTATCAATTGGTTTCATGGGTGCAACTCTGCACCCGTGACTTACTCCGGTCCTCTGAGGCTACCCGTATCATCCTAAAAGTTCAGAATTGAGGATGCTTGTGGTGTGTGGTCATTTGTCATAAGGAACCATGTGGGTGCAGATCCTACACGTGGCGCTGACAACTTGCATGCAATACTTAGCTCAGCATTGGTGTAACGATGTTATCGCCTAACATACATTTAATATTAGTTACAGCGCCAGCCTAGTCAATAAAGAAGCCCAGTAGCATCGTCAAGCCTGCCTTCTGTTGGACACTTGAGTCAACGGACCATTGTGCTTGTACAAGGTGACGCTTCCACAATCCTAATCATCCTTGGTTATGGGAGAATGCCACCTTGCTGAAGAAGTGCGACTGTTTCTCTCCGCCAAACCTCCTACGTCTGACAATGGCTTTGGTTAGGGGATGAATCCTGCATTCGGAGATCTCCACTTGGGAGGTAAGGAAGACTCCTTCATGTTGGTTGGAGCGCTAGGAAGTGAGCTCAAAGTGAAGAGAGGATCTAATTCGTACATTGTACTGAGACCGATGTTGCAGTACGAGTCGTGAGTCGTGAGCAAATAATCGTTGCAGACCATCGCCAGACCATCGCCAGACCATCGCCAGACCCTGCAGCTCTCCGTTAAGTCCCACTACTACAGTATCGAGCTGAAGTATTTCTAGCACGGCGCTAGTATTTGTCTCCCAAAACAGCTACTTTACGTGACTACTAAGCTGACCATGAGTTAGCTGTACTGAAACAAGTCACTTCAGTGGATACTGACAAGAGAAGCTTCGAAAAAGCGTGGTGACAACGTAAGTGTTACTAGTCGTTCTTAGCAACGTGCTAGGAATACTTCTGCCTCCTACCTTAGTAGACCTTTGCATCTAACTAGGGACGATTGGCCTTTGACCGCCCCATCATGCTGTAAGCGAGCCTGTCGATCTGTGAAGACAGCTTAGTCCGTCTTAGTCATGCAATCAACGTCTTCGGATATCGAGAAAATGGGTTGGATGGTTGGGGCCATATCCATGCTTGCACCAATCGTGGCCGTTGTTGCAAGCCACTACCTCGTGCGAATTGGTTGGTTTCTATTGCTCATATTGTGGCGTTCGAGCACGGGGATAAACATCCTAATATGTATGTAGTGGCATGAGACACGTGCAAGATAGCACGTCCACGTCTGGTATAGGCAGGTGGTGGTAAGGGGCAGCAGGAATATGGTGCTTGGTTTTATCAAGACGTCTTGAGAAGGGTCGTGATTGCAGGGGAGGCCGAGGTCCATTAACAGAATTAGTGTCGCTCTTCTGCACCCAAAGTATGTGCCAAGGGCAACACCAATCAAGTTCTTAGCAGGAAGAAGCGCTCTGAAAGCTTTGTCTAAATTACTATCAATGTGGCAATCGCCCTTTGACGGTCTTAATAATAACGAACCATTGGCTAGTTTGCTAAGAACCAATAACACGTCATTTGGAGCCCTTGTCTGGCAAGGAGTCACCCACCGGTTGCATTGCTTACAGGAAGCTTCGCCTTTAAAGCGCTTTCAGTCTTCTAGTTACTTTGACCAAGTTTGTATGAAAGAGCTACATATTATAAGCTATTCTTGGTTGGACAGCTCCCTGGTGCCAAACCCAGAATTCAATTTTCAAGGAAATCCTGCTCATGTTGAGGCCTCTGCTTTCCTCCCCATGAACTAGACCCGCCATCGCTGGCGTAAATTCTGACATTTTTCTCATTGGTTGTTGCAAACGCGATGACGAATAAGAGCTTATGATTGGCAGATTAACGCACGGCTCGGTGAATCGTGCCCAATCAGTGCTGCAGTCGAAAACAAGCCTGTGTTGGAATTGGCCATACGTGTACTCCGAGAAAAGGGACACATCAACCACTCCGTCAAAAGGACAGCGCTGATGGGTTTCGAACCACACTTAATTGATGTACCCCTCACTGACTCTCCGTACAGCCAAATCCTTGGCATCATGTAACTGCCTGCGCGGCCTACTAAGTAGTAGTAGATTAGCCTGCTTTTCCTTCTTAGATAGATTCTGCAGAGGATAGATAGAATCCATTTCATCCACTTCATCAGTCTGAACCTGTAAGCCAAAGGTGATCTAGCAAGCATCTTTAACGAGCTTAAGGTTGAGATGGGTGTCTGTCATTCATTAAGACCAATTTCAATATTTGCGCCACTGAGTTTCAGCCACCAATGGTCAGAATTTACGCCAGAAAGGTGGATAGGGGGTCGACGTACGTGTACCAAGCTGGTGAAAACATGCCGGACTGAGCTCTCGGCCTCTCTGGTTGGAGACCCAAATCACGCTCTGCGGAAGTGTATGGTGGAATGAGGGTCCAAGCCGGGCAGACTGTTGAAGTCCACTTTCAAAATCTTAGACTCTGGTGGAAGGTATTGGAAGAAGGAGGCGAGTACTTCCGTTGATTTGATTGCTCGAAGTGGATGCTCTGTCTCATCATCGCCTCGGAGTGATGCATTCACGAGATAAATGTAAATCTCTTTCACTCCCAATGTAGTAGTCTTCAGTGCCAGTCTGCAGTGGGAATCACATACAGAGCATATTCGAATCCCGCTTCCACAAAAAGTGACCTTTTCTAGATAGTTACCAAACTAGATTCTACCAAACCCACCATTTACTAAGCAGCCATGTTGAAATTCTGGAGATCTACCTTGCAGCAGCGTCGAACTGGTGGGGCACTAATGATCCCTTCCGCCACCATTCATTGATTTTGTTCTCTACTTTGGGTCAAGGGATGGATGCTTACTGGATGGATTGGCAAGACATTGATCCGTAGCAGAAAGAACACAACTTCACACAATAAAAGCCAGGAAACTGTCATGTATGCCTAGCACTGGATTGATCTAACTAGACTTTTGCTAAAGCTCTGGAAGATCCATCAGGATAGGCATGATGATGGTGTCAGAGCAGCACCTGACAATATCGTCAATTTATTTCCATGTTGTGAATCATTATCTCCTCATCCCTGATCACCTGCAAACCGAAGACACTGCAAGACTGGAAAGTTGAAACCATGTAATTGGCGTCATCAACGCGATGGGTTAGGACCTTTGCGTGCGTGAAGGATCATGAGAGCCAGGAACACCTATTTCTTCGTGTTGGTAGACTCGGAAATTTTGTTCGCAGCATCTATCAAGTGATGATCAGCTTGGTTCAACAAGAATAAAAGATAGCTGCTTACCAGTAGCAGCCTTGCTAGCAGAATCAATGAGGTCTGAGGCAGTGTTGGTTACTGACTGTAGGATACCTTTGCCCTCTTTCTGAGCTGACTCAGTGTTGCGAGAGGTGCTATCGGATGCGGACTGAGCGACGTCCTTGCCTTGTTGCTGAGCAGACTCGGCAGTGCCTGAGGCTTTATCAGATGCAGACTCGGCAGTACCAGAGGCTTTATCAGATGCAGACTGAGCGACGTCTTTGCCTTGTTGCTGAGCAGACTCGGTAGTGCCTGATGCTTTGTCAGATGCAGACTGAGCGACGTCCTTGCCTTGTTGCTGAGCAGACTCGGCAGTTCCTGATGCTTTGTCGGATGCAGACTCAGCAGTACCAGATGCTTTATCAGATGCAGACTGAGCGACATCCTTGCCTTGTTGCTGAGCAGATTCAGCTTTGTCAGATGCAGACTGAGCGACATCTTTCCCTTGCTGCTGAGCGGATTCGGCAGCCCCAGAGGCTTTGTCGGATGCAGACTGAGCGACATCTTTCCCTTGCTGCTGAGCAGATTCGGCGGCACCAGAGGCTTTGTCGGATGCAGACTGAGCGACATCCTTGCCTTGTTGCTGAGCGGATTCGGCTTTATCAGATGCAGACTGAGCGACATCTTTCCCTTGCTGCTGAGCGGACTCGGCGGCGTCAGAGGCTTTGTCGGATGCAGACTGAGCGACATCCTTGCCTTGTTGCTGAGCGGATTCGGCTTTATCAGATGCAGACTGAGCGACATCTTTCCCTTGCTGCTGAGCGGACTCGGCGGCGTCAGAGGCTTTGTCGGATGCAGACTGAGCGACATCCTTGCCTTGTTGCTGAGCGGATTCGGCTTTATCAGATGCAGACTGAGCGACATCTTTCCCTTGCTGCTGAGCGGACTCGGCGGCGTCAGAGGCTTTGTCGGATGCAGACTGAGCGACATCCTTGCCTTGTTGCTGAGCGGATTCGGCTTTATCAGATGCAGACTGAGCGACATCTTTCCCTTGCTGCTGAGCGGACTCGGCGGCGTCAGAGGCTTTGTCGGATGCAGACTGAGCGACATCTTTCCCTTGCTGCTGAGCGGACTCGGCGGCGTCAGAGGCTTTGTTGGATGCGGACTGAGCTATATCTCTGGCCTGCTTCTGAGCGGACTCGGCGGCGCTAGAGGCTTTATCAGATGCAGACTGAGCTAGGTCCTTGCCCTGATTCTGAGCGGACTCAGCAGTGTTTGAGACAGTGTCGGATGCAGACTGCGCTAGGTCCTTGCCCTGATTCTGAGCTGATTCGGCAGTGCTTAAGACAGTGTCGGATGCAGACTGAGCTAGGTCCTTGCCCTGTTTCTGAGCTGACTCAGCGGTTCCAGAGACGGTGTCGGTCATTGACTGAGCCAGGCCCTTGCCTTCTTCCTGAGCGGAGTCGGCATTGCTACGGGTTGTATCAGATAGCTCCTGAGTGGCTGACTTGCTATCACCTAATCAGATGGAGGGTTAGACAAGGTGAGAAGTGAGGCAACTGTAAAGGAAATGTACTTGGCTGGACCGAAGAAATGCCCTTGTCGGCTGTGGATGAGGCAGATTCAGTGGCTTTGTCGACAGATGACTTCTGCGAGTCGGGTGTGGCTTTCTCCTTGGCTTCTGTAAAGTAAAAGTCAGTGGGTGAACTGAGATCTGTAGATGGCAATAAACCTTACGGTCGGTGATGTTCTTTCGGCCGGTGTCAGACATGATGAAGAGGATAGTTTGGGTATGAGTTTGACTGCTTGGAGATTTCAACTGCTTCTGGTGAGAAGTTGACTTGTCAAGGTGGAGGGATATGAAAAAGTTTTGTGGAAGGAGAATCAAGGAAGTAGAAAGTGTTAAATAGCGGGTCATGCAGACATGCAGACGTGTTATCACTCTTGCCTGGCATGATCATGAGCGATGCAGCCCAAGTGTGATGTCATTGTTTGCAAATTTCTGACTTTCACATGTTGCTAATTTAACCTAAATTGTACTAGCGATATGGGAAGAAGGTCACATGATGTGGAGATCACCGTAGATGGCACATTACGTGAGATGGTATCTCCAATATATTCCCGTCACAAGTATCTCATGCAATTTGACATCATAATTCGATCCTCCAGAAACAGCATCTGCTCTTCAACTAGCTACAACACATCGACGTTGATACTAGAGAGGTGGTAGCCATCTCCCTCGTTCTCTCAATGGGGCTTGAGCGAAACCATGGAGAATCGGTAGAGCATTCGTTTGAGAGCGTTGATAGCCGCCACCGCCACCGTTGCCTTGGTTCTTTGTGCCAGTACCGGCGTGGAGGTCTTTGCAGCCTTTTGAGGATGTGGTTTCAAGCCGTGCTGGGTTCATGGCCAGTTGACTTAATCCAGATCAACAGGTTGAAAGGGGCGAGCAGCGGGTGCGCACCAGAGAAGGCTGTACTGCAAGACCGTTGCTACCCCGGATCTTGCTCCTGCCTCGACCACTCCCCCACTTCAACTCATCAGCCTCTCTGTGTCTCTGGGCCAGTCCGGTCATATCAATACTTAAATTTATTATCTTTCAATCCGTGAGCGATAATCCCATCTCATTTGGTGCTACATTCGCCATCATCCCGCCCCTTGCGATGGTACAGTTGAAGCTACCACAACGCAGCTCATACATCAGGTGCTAACCTTATCCTTGGCGACGTGCAAAGTGTCTTTCATGTTACCAATGCCTTATCTGGACAATTTGTCACACAAGTCTTTTTCTTGGCCTCTGCTCAACCAAGGCCGCTCGGTATGTTGAAAATAGTTGCTACCGACAGTCGTCGTCTTCTACTCTAAGATCACAGGCTGAAATTCTTGCATTTTACTTGTTCAAAGGTTGACGCGAATACCTTGCGGAAGCACAACACTTGGCCAAAGTTGCCGCGTCCAAATCATACAAACATTCTCGAGACAGCGATATCTAATCGCGTACCCAATTGATTGTGTCTTATTTCGGCGTGAGAGTTGGATCAGGTTCTGGTTTGCCTGTGTCTCTTCTGCAAAGCCGTTGATTCTTTCAAGGCTGCTTTTGAGCAGTCTTTCCCGGAACACATCAAAGCCAGCCCCCACCGTTTGAAGCTAGTTCAAACTTCTTGTGCAGAACGGTGGTTGTGATCCGAAAGGCTGAGCAGCTTGGTCGTTCTTCTCATACCCAACGAACATCTATCAGGTTCTCGGATTCTGAATAGCACGTTTCTAAATATGGATTCTTCTGAACCTGAGGTTGTAGCCAAGGGCGACTTGCCATATGTCAACAAAGACTTACCCTTGACTTTCTTTGGTGTCAAGCATACGAAATGGACGAAAAAGGATCTAGTTGAAATGATCGAGACTCTTGGTGGGAACGCCTCCACCAACACCACGAAACTGGAGCTCTATGAGACGGTCCACCTCCGCTACAACCCAGGGAGAATTTTGCAAAGGACAATTAATGCTTTGGAGGTGCTAGCTCAAGCTGTGGCTGGACAGAACTGGAGGTCGCAAGCACTTGTGCAGGAAGCGGTGCAAGATGCGACAAGGGAGAGAGCCGATTTAGCAAGGAAAAAGAGGGGTGCAGCAAGGCTGAGGGTTGGAACAGAACCAGCTTACGAGCCTGCGCCCGTTCCCCAGGGGAGGAAGAATGAGGGCGGAAGCTATCTAGCTTATAAATGGGACCAGGATGAGGAATCGGAGGAAGGGGAAGGGGACCCTGTTCGACCACGGCGAGCGCAGCCTCCCGCCACTCAAAAAGGCATCAATCGGCGGAAAAGAGCAGCCGACAGCGACCTGCCAGACTCCTCCGATGTGGAGATTGTTAAAGTGGTAAGAAAGAGGGCAGGTGTCGGTGTGGACAGCAAAGATGGAGAAGCGGATAAGGGCAGCCGTCGTAAGAGACAGGCTGAGTCGACCTTTGCTAACGGCAGAGCCAAGAGGCAAAAGGTGCACAACAATCTAGGACTGGAGGGCAGAGCGCAGGGACCCCCTCCCGTGGCATTCGGCACATCTATAGCCATCAGAGACAACATCGCTTTTGGTGTTGGCCTCCAACCTGTCAACTACGAGCTATCTGGGGAGAGGCCATCCTGCCAGGTCTGTTCTGATGACTTAGACCCATTGCTCCAGTTCCAGGTCAGTGTCGCCTCTGACTGCAATCATGCACCAGAGATCTGCCTTGCTTGCTGGGAACAGCACATTGCCGCACAAGCAGACACAAAAAGCTGGGATTCTATCTCATGTCCTCACGCCGGCTGTGGTGTTGTATTGGACCACGGTGATATGCAGCGATTTGCACCATCAGACATTTTTCGCCGATATGACAAGTGGCAGATGAACAAAACGCTACAGAGTGCCCCTGATTACCGTCTATGTGCACATGAAGGCTGTAAGAGCGGGGGTTTCGTGGAAGAAGACGACCTGGCCTCCGAGTACATAACATGTGCAGACTGTCAACGGAACACTTGTCTCGGCTGCAATCTCATCCACCACCATGGCCAAACCTGCGAAGAGTACCGTGTCTGGCTAGCAGATGCTCCCAAACGGGCAGAGGCGGATAAGGCAGAAAAAGCTCGAATGGAGAAATTGAAACGCGCCGAAGAAAAGTCTGCGAAGTACCTTGATAAGAAAGCAAAGACTTGCCCGAATGCCAAATGTGGTGCAGTAATCCAGAAGACAAGTGGTTGTGATCATATGACATGTCGCGCATGCCGACACGAGTTCTGCTGGATCTGCCTTGCTGACTATAAGACCATTCTGCGAGAAGGAAATCAACGGCATGCAGCAAAGTGCAACTATTACTCGGGTGGCATTCCAGGTCACTGATGATTCAAGTGTCAAGGTCGGAAATAGTGGCGTCCGCGGAAGATGCACCATTGAGTATCAGTGGGCTGGCAGATGGAGGTAGATCGTTGGGTGAACGACCTACCATCACGAAATTAATGACTAGGTAAGTCTAGGAAGGTAAAGTACCAGACTGAGGGTGTGAAGACTGGAAGAGGGAATGGGGCACTAGCTCCGCGAGAGGCTACCCATGGGATCAGCTTACGTTTGGACTCGGTCTGGCAACATATTTTGCAATGCATGAAGAGCTAGGACGTCATCATCTGAGCATTGAATGGGCTGAAAGACCCAGGTGTCAAGCTTAACATGGAGATCTTCACATCAGGCTACTCTACACAATGTATAGCAGAGACACAAAGTTGTCACCTGCCTTGAGCTGTTAGCACAACCTCCTCGTCTCAAACCTAACTGCAGGCTCTTCCTAGTCAAAGAACACTGTAGTCCATGATTACCAGGGGTAACTACCTTGCCTTCTTCTCAGTCTTCCTCCGCTATCCTGAGATCTCCCAGCTCACTCGAGCGAGAGCCGTAGAGTGTAGTCTTTACCCCTGTAAGAGCCATGTCCTCGACTTTCTAGAATGTTTATCATCTCCCACAATGGACATCCATCGCAGCCGTCACTGTCATCCAGCTATAAGAAATTTCCAAGCCGTCCTCAGCTTCTAGCACTAACCATATAATCTAGAGGAGGAAGGGATAGCTGAGCCTACCACCCCTCCACCAACTCGATCAGGCACCTCATCCTTAAAACAGTCCCCGGCAACCTCCGAACCGGCACTCTCACCGTCTTCCTCTGACCTAAACAGTTGCCCCCCCCCCAACGTCCCACGCGTAGTAATAGCTCATGGGATTTCGTACCGCTTCCGCTCCCTCCTTTTCTCTTTTTGCAACGTTGTGAATATGATCGAGTTATCAGAATTCTCAATGCGGAGATCCGGCGGCGGTGTAGCAATGTAAACTGCTTTGTTGAGAAGCGAGGCAGGCTTGTGGGATTCCGGGATTGCGCATCTCGGATTCATATGCTCGATTGCCCTGGCTGCGAAGCGAGACTCGCTGAGCGTCTTGCTACCTCATAGACAGGGCGGGTGAGGAGGGTTTTTTTGGGGGGGGAATTAGCGGTGGAGGTGCGGGCAGGACCTTGACTTTTCCGATTCTCACTTATTTCCCGAGGCAGTTCTTGCAGACGGTGTGTGCTCGGTGCTCGGTGACGGAAGGTCTTTGATGCAGCGGTTGATGGCGTCTTGCTCCTCAGCTTACGCTCTCTGACCTGCAAACCTGCCACCTGCGTTTTGTAAGCTCAATTCGCGACTCGCATGCTCATCGGCAGATCTTCACCAGACTGAAATGCGTAGGCGTAAACGAATGAAAATGCCGGACTCGGCATTCAAAGCATCCACCGAGCCTGCCTCTCACCATCTTCAAGCCTAAGCAAATGCTAAGCCTCCCTCTCGATCTCATCCGTCCATATCACCTCATAGAATCCAGTGTTATCCCTCAAGACCTCAACGCTAACAAGTCCCCCTGTCAGTCACCGCCGCTGCTGCTCCCCAATCTTTGAAGTCTCTCCGTCACCACCAGCAGCTTCTTTACCTCTACCCTGGCCCTGGCCCTGACCCTGCCTCAGACTCTCCTCCCCCAGCACCTTCGCACTTCCCATGAACAGCGCACCGACATAGCCGCCCAGGAATCGGATATCCTGCGCCTGAACCGCCGTCATACGCACTAGATTCTCTGTATCTGCGAGGTGGGCATTCAACTGCGCGAGCTGGGAGTGGAGGTGTGCGTATTGGCGGGATTTGCTGGACGAGGAGGACATCGAGGAGGGGCCTGTAGTGGGGTTGGTGGTGGTGTGAGGGGTAGGGTTTGAGGTTGCCGCGGCGAAGGCGGACGAGGGTCTGCTGGGGGCTTTGTGAGTTGTTGATGGAGAAGGCATGATGAATGTAGAGCCTTGAGATTCTGCAGAGCGTAGATATCAACCACGAGCTGGGGTGGAGCTGAGGTTGGATATTTGATAGTAAAGGAAGCAGAGGAAGTGATGGTGGCAGATTTTCGTAGAGCAGAGCAGAGCTGAATTGTCATGAGCACAGTCCAGACCTTAGATGAGTTCAGCGATCACGACTTTCTATTTGTGTCATCTTGTGCGGCATAGACCCCTTACATCTCCGTACATGGCCACAATATCCAACTACAAATACAGAAGTAATCAGGTCGAGCTTGGCGCGTCAGCTTGGGGTCTACTAGTAATTGGCAATGATATTTGATCCATGACAGCCTTTGCCTGGGTCGAGTAGGGGTGGAATCTCCGAAAACCATGCAGTAACCAGTCCAATTCCTATTCTAAGTATTTTGGGTAACTTCAGTATATTATTTGTCATTGATTAGGATGCCACAGCAACAGGCGGCCGATTTTGTTCCTGACGCCAGTCCATGCTGATGGCAACGTTGAAGGGAAGAAACACACAACGCTCAAGTCTGTGGATGTACGCTCGCCAGAATATGCAATACAGTGGACCACCCAGACTGAGAGGATTAGCTAAAGCACGGCACCATATAGAGCCTGCGTCTCCCCAACCGCGGAGGGGAAATGCAAAATCGAATCATCCCGGACCAGTCATCTCTTGAAGTGTATGTATGAAGGTGGCTGACATTCCTCCTATGCCGAGCATTCTTCATCTCTCTTTCCTCGTCTTCTGCTGATGGGGTCGTGAATATCGCCAAGCCGCCGTATTAGAAGAATATTTTGATGGCAGAGAAAGGTTCGTCGTTGTAAAGTATACAAGCCAGTGCGGATGGTGAAGGTGGTACTTTTCTGGTAGTCCAAGGAGAAGATTGCGCGCGGACCACACGGCGTGAGAGGATGAGAAAGGGAGGTTGCGCGTGGTCATGGAGGCGGCCTTACAACGACCCCGATGTGATCGATTAGCGAGCTCCTGCTTGTCGAGGAGCGAAGCTGCTTTGGCTGCTGTGTGCAGAGGGTTCGGAGGAGTCGATATTCGCACTTCCACTATCCCCACTCCCCGCGCTAGCGCTCGCACTTCCAGTCAGACTCTTGCTAGGACCTTTAAGAGGCGGGAAGGGTTTGCTCACTCCGACCTGTTGCTCGACTTGCTGCGGATGCGCTTCATTTCCATGCCCGGGCGGATGTCTCGGCACAGGCGCCCTCAAGCCACCTGGGGGAGATGGTCGACCTGTCCCGTTAGGTAATCCGTTGGGCATTCCGTTGGGCATTCCGTTGGGCAGGTGGTGGCTTTCATCGGGAGGTGATGGGCGACGGCCCATGCCACGACCCATCGGACCGAAGGGGTTGCCGGGTGACTGGCTTGTTCGTCGACTTGGGGGCCCAGGATAAGGCCCACCGCCGTGGCCCAGCTCTTGCATTCGACCGGCTGTCAATGAATTTGCCCGAGATTCCTCGTGCAACTCTTTTCTGTCAACTGCTCCGTACCTGTTCGAGGAGTAGCTCATCATTGGATTGTCCAGCACGTTGTCAGTCAGCCGTGACACATTCTCGTACCGGGTACCGCCGCTATTACGGCCCATATGAGGGCGACTGAATCCACCTCCCCCGGGCCGCATTCCACTACCCCCTTCGAAAACGGTCTTACGGAGTTGAGCTTGACTTGGTGTCTTGCGTGTTCTCCTTGAGGTGACGCTCATCATGTCAAAGTTATCAGGGTCGATTTGGGGAAGGGGAAGCCCCCGGCCTTCCATTGGATCGAAATAGTCGTCGTCGTCGTCGTCATCATCAATATCGCGCCTTCGAGCATGGGAAGCTCGACGACTGCGCCCTCCTCGTTTCATTGCCATTTCTTGCTCTCTCAGCCTCAATTCTCTTTGTCGCAGCATTATCTCTCGCTCGCGTAAATCTAGGGCTGATTGGCCCGCACCGCCATTAGGCATATCCTCATAAGGAGCAGCAGCAACGTCCCCTTCTGGGATGTCATCATACAGAACGACATGGCTGAACTCATCTAGGTTGTTCTCTTCGAAGGACGGCTTTCGTGACACCTGCCGAGGAGGGTAGCCATTCGGTGGACCACGGTAGCCATTGACAGGTGGAGGACCACGTCTCGATGATGGCGGCATTTGCCCGCCCATACCAGAGGACATCCTGCCGCCGCGGCCTTGACCATTCATGGGCGGTCTTGGTGGCGGGGGAGCTGATGTGACACGAGGTGGTGGCTGAGCTGCTGCCGGTGTGAGAAGAGGAGGTCGACTTTGGTTGTTCTTATTCAGTTGATGTAGTATGGCATATAGAGTTTGTAATCGAGGAACCAGAATGCCAGCTTTTTCAGCAAATTTAAGTGGAGTTCTTAGATACGTTTCGATCTCCATGGGTCTCCTGGCTGTGAAATCTTGGAACATCGTGTTCGCCTCTGGGGTTAGCGTGAGCATGTTCTGCATGGTTTTCTCCTTGAAATTCGAAGCGAATTCGCATTTGTGGCTCGATGCAATTTGCAGCAGCTCATCGATCACGCCAGACACAAGATCTCGAACCCCAACTTTTTCCAAAAGGTCAGGGATTGAGGGGGTTTCGAATATGACCGAAGCGGGTTGAAAAGCAATAGGCCTGGGATAATGTGAGCTTGCAGAATCTTTCGGTTATAATCGGCGATCTTACCCAATCATGCGTTCATATTGTTGTTGCCGAATGTTCGGGGATACAGTGCAGTTGACCTGGCCGGTAGCGAGAGTCATGGCAAGCGCCTCTGACATATCATTTGATATCGACCCGGGCACTGCAGAGTTCGTATTTGCTGGTCCGACCCATATATCTGTATTCCCAGCATGCTCGAATTCGCTTGCCCCCAACTGCATGAGATCGGCTCCTGAAACGAGTGAAAGGACCACATTGCTGGGGAATCTTTCCTCCAGATGTTGCTCGACCCCGAGAGTATTGGTTGTATTCACAATTATGCAGGTATGTTGAGGAGTGACGACGGATTCGATGATGGCGGCCAGATCATAAACATCCGGCAGAGCTTTGACGCAGAGCAAGACGTAATCAAACGCAGCTTCTCTTGTGGCAGCTTCATCGGTTGATTGCACGACTACAGGGGTCTGTCAGTAATGCGACCTTGGACGCAGCCTGGTTGATGCTCACCGTGTCGAGGCTTAAACCGTTCATTACCAAAGCGTAGTGACCTAAAAGTCAAGAGTTAGGTCTTTGCGACTGGCACAGACTGGCTGAGACAGATCCACTCACTTAAACGATATTCCATATTGTGCCACGGCTTGGTATCCATTCTTCCATACTAGGGTCACATCGCAGGCATTTGTAGCCTGAAGGCGCCACGAAAGAAAGGCGGAGACAGCGTTGCCGCCCACTACACAGTATCTCCTCAGTTCCAAGCTCATTTTTAAATATTCAGATCAAGCAAGCAGGTCGAAAGGGAAGGTAAAGATCACTTGGATCATTCGTTGGGTCAAAAGGAGAGGCCTTTGGCTAACAGAAAATGGTGAGTGGATAAAAAAGGGATACGCACCAGACAAGATCCTCAAGCGAGGGAGGGCAGGTGCCATAGCAACAATGACTTCTCCAACCCAAATCACTTGCTTATTATGCAGAGCCCAGAGCAGATGTGTTGGCGCACAGGAAGGTGGTGCAGGGCCCGCGGATAGTTGGTGGAGGTGCTCTTAGAGAAGGAGCGCAGGTAGCGCAGTAGACCAATGCGGCACAATCCAGATTGTGAGAAAACGAGCGAGTGAATGCAAGCACCGGATCTAGGCTGTAAAATGTAACATTTGATGAAAATGAATGTACGACCACACAGAACGAGGTGAAAGCCGGTGAGATGACCTTTTCTTCCCCCTGCCGCAAAGCAGTTTTCCGGCTTCTCAACAGTCAAGCAAGCTTAGTGCCAAGACCACTGGGGCAACCGCAATACTAGTCAGTATGGTAATAGAGCAATTGTTTCAGGCGCAAGACCCATGCAACAATCCTGATAGATCCAACAAGACGGGTACAGGACGTGATTGAGGAGAAGCTCTTGAAACGAGTGTGTGGTGTGAAGCTGGAGTGGGAAGCGCGGAAGGATAGAGTGCCGAATGCGTTAACGAGAGAAGCTGGAATTTGCCAGAGTTTTGCGCAGCGAGCCGGAGGTTGGGCAGTGAGGGTGTCAAGTACGTTGACTTGAGGGAGAGACTACGCGAGAGACAACACTTGTCACTGACGGAGGAAAAGAGTTCCATAGCTGCGGCAGCTCACTAGTTAGACAGGGAAGAGGTTGCTGATGGCCACAATTGATAGGGCGTTGCCAACCAACCGCCAATCCACTACACGTTTCTCATGCCGCTATGCTGAGAAAGAAACAAGAATATATCAGAGGTAATTTCAATCCATCGCCGACAGTCGCAATTTAGTACGCCGGCCCACTATTACTTTCGTGTTTCATCCGAGTAGCTTTCTCCTACTTGGAAGCTCTCTAAGCGAGCACTGCTCTGTCTTTTGACTCCTTAAACAGTGCTTGAGAGTGAACTGGCAGCGCTTCACAACAGTCTCCTCTGCTGCTGCATGGCCTGCCGCTGAGTGTTCCAGCTTACCAATCCCAATGACACCTGCCACACCACCAGGTAGCTAATGATCTGTCTCCTCGAGTGCAGTTGCCAGAGACGATAATGCACGCTATTGGCCGAGTGGCAGAATGAGCAGCAGACGCAAAGCATGTCGAAGTAGAATTGGATGATGTTAAGCTTTCCCCATGTAGAAAGAGGCTAACTCGGCGGTGACGAGATCTCCTCAAGCCACCGACCAGGTTTGGTTCAAATTGCAATTGATCATCGCTTAAGGAACGCTTGCTCAAGTTTCTCCTTGACACCTTGACATGGACCAAAGTACTCGTAGTTCGGTGTGAGTGGTGAGAAAGGCACGAAAATAACTCTCGCAAGGTCCAGAGTAAGACATTCTGTTGCATCCGTGACCTACGATCGCCATGTCATGATCTGCCAGTGGCGAAGAGACTCAGGCGCAGAAAAAAAGACACGGCATCGGAAGAAGCATGGTGCTTTGCCGAGATTGTGCAAGCCACGGTAGATGCCGGACTGGGGTTGTCCCTACGTAGTATGGCAGTGGGCCTCTCCGGTTCGAAAAACGCTTTCTTGGCTGGTAGAGAGACGAGGCTATTGATTTTGGTGCTCCGTAGACAGTGTCACTGCTTGTACGGAGTAGGTTACTGACAAGGAGTTTTGACCTAGCAGGAAATGCCATGTTGTCGGTTGTATCACCATAGCCCCCAGATGGGGTATAGCGCACAGGCCTCAGGAACTTTCAGCCGGCCGATAGCTGGAGAACGGTTCCCTCAAGTCGAAAGCATTGCCCCTATTCTGGATTGCTAAGCTGGCGCAAGATTACCATCCACTCCCGGAAGTTTCATCATATGCAGTCTAGCCTACCTAGTTTCGGCAATTCCTCTAACCGCTCACAGCACTTTTCACCCGAACCCATGTTCTGCTATCACGGTGATCCAGTCGGAATTTGTTGAGAGAGCGAGGTAAGAATAACACAAGTACAGTGTCCTTGGAGGAATATCCAGCGCTTTGAAGATCTACAGCCTTAACTAGCATGATTCACAGCTCAATGGGCTCGTGTTGCTTCGCTTGTAGGATTGCCCCCTTGCACGTGACTTTAACCACCATCATTCAAGTTGTTGCGACGGCATTGAAATGTGGAGACGCCTCGTTGCGCTTTGTACTCTTCTCTGCAATGGGTGGCTATCACCGTTTACTCAGCAGAAATGCTCGGTTGTGAGACATCAAGAACCATGGCTATGCGGTGCTGGGTTGCACAATAGATTATCTACTTAACATGCACACCAGTGGTGGTCGTTGCCATTCATGCTGCGCTGGTAGCTGTTCTACAGTCATTGTTGGACAGTACGAAGAGAGATGCATCCATCCATTCGATTAAATGAAACTCAATCGTCGGTTTCCAATAGTTGGGTTTCCCCTAATAACTCCCTGACCTGATCGTCTCCTCTCACTGCTCGCCCCACCCATGTCCATAGAGTCTGTGCGTCAAGACATTTTGTGCGCCGTGAGAATGAGAAGGACTGCATCTGTACAGGTCGGAGAAAGTCATGCTCTCCCCGAAACCGGAGTCATCCAGCACAATCGGGGGTGACCTCGAATTGTCGTTTACTTCTAGCATGCAGCTCGTCGGCGTTCATCTACTTTAGTTCCTCCTTCTAGTTGCTATTGTTCGGAGGTCTGCCTTTTTGGTTCTGCTTTCGAAGCACGCTTGTGGGCACAAATCGAAGCGCTGACAGAGACTGTGTGACATTGTCCAAGTCAGCAACGAGGTCTTCGCTTGGCTCATTCGCTGTTGTGGGCCAAGCGGGGCCAACCATCTTACGAGGCTCGACGTCTGTTGGAGTGCTTTCAGAATTGTCATCCGTCGGATGATTCTTGTCCTCGCTAGCGCCCCTGGGCTGATTATGTAGCTGAGACAATGTCTGGCGTCGCTGCCTGCCTACTTGTTGACTGTCATTCGCAGTAGATACTCGTCGTCGGCGACCATCCTGCAGCATCGATGAGGCCTTGTCAATGCCTTGTTCAACGATTCGAAAATTATATGTCCTTGGGAACATGTGTTTGTCAATCAAGTGAAGCCGTCTCTTTTGAGGTGTTGAGCATTTTCGATCACAATCTTCTACAAAACAGCCATAAGTTTTCTCACCTCTGGCCGCCAGTGCTTCCCTAAGCGCATTGTGGTTTTCCTCGATGTGTAGCTCTAAAAATCGAGGACTGGGGAAGTTCTTTGAACATGTAGCGCAACGATTAGTATGTTGTTGGATGTAATGGACCTCATATTCTTCTTGGGTGGCGAAGCACCCTGTCTCCCTATGCGGCGCTAACATGCATTGCATCACTCTCGCAGGGCGGGTCGCCCAAACGCCTGGATTGGTTTGGCAGAGCTTTGTTGGCGGAGGATGCCCCGCTAATGCATCAGCTTCATCTTCGATAACAGGTGCGAAAGACTCGTCTAAGGAGGACGAGAAGGAAGACTCCCGTGAGCGTTTAGACATCAAAGAAATAGGGCTGGGAGCATTACAGTATTGTCTCCTTTGATCCGCGCGGTCGCTCTTGGCCTTTAGAGAATGATGGTTCAACCGGGATGATATGAAACTCCCGCCTGGGGATTGCGGCCGCGAGGATCGAAACAACCAAGATAGATCGGTGGTGTAATTCTTCTACCGTGGTATATCGCATAGGCTGTCTACTGAAGAACGCGTCATGTGGCCAGTGGTGCGGCAACGAGCAAACACTGCTGGTGATACTGTGCTGCAGTTGGTCGGCTTCGGTCAAAAATGTGGTGAATAACTAGTTACAAGCCGGGTAAAGATTATCAGCCGCACCGTTACCTGAAACTGACTACTGGTGCCGCCCAAGCTGGGGTTCAGTGGCAGAGTTGGGGGCCCTGATCGGAAACTGCGGTCAGGGAAGAGTCGACAAAGGCGACTACCATTAATAACTCCTCCACGGCCTTGTCGCCGCCAAAGACCTCACTGTAGCAGGTGTCCTTTGTTCCTGACTTTCCAGATTCTTGCCTGTGTGTTCTCCTGAGCTAGCGTCCCCTTCTCTTCTATCCGCCAACAACTACAGTGACCAGGGACAACTGTCCTTCCCACTGGCAGACGACAACCCTCCAATCGTGCCTGACTTTGCTGCAGACTCGATATTCTGACTCCAGGCATCAGCAAAAGAGCTCGGGAAGCCTGCATGATGTTTTTCCAGTGATAATTCATATTGGCCTGACCTGTTCCAAGCCGCAGCCTCGGACCTGACTTGCAACTGAAATCAAGTACTGCCCGATCAAGCGGGTTTAAAGAACGCGAAAGCTTGGGAAGCTGTCTAGGCATACGCATGCAAGGAGTACATCTTCACCTACACGTCACGCTTGTAGTCATCGCTCTTCACGCAGCCCTGCTCCAGTGATCGAAGGCAGGGCTCTAAAGCTCGTTGATTAAATCTCCTCCAATATCAAGAACTGCCAACAGTTTGACTTCGAATTGCACAGTATCCAATATGGCCATGCTAGCCTCGAAACCTTCGTGGTCTGGATCTCTAGGAGGAACTAACCAACATCCTTCCAGGAATTATTCAGAATCATCGCAGCGGACTCAGATGGCCTCGCCACTACCGGCACATGAACAGCTGTTTACAAGCCCAACGGAATCAGAGTTCTCAGTCGTTGATGGTCTAGATTCTGTCAGGTACGTCCATCGTAGTAGTCTCCGTAACAAGGCTAACCATTTTACAGAGCCTGGGATGAAAAGAAGGTCGCGGACTGGCTGAGATCGATTCGATGCGGCCAATACGAGCAGGTCTTTAGAACAAACAACTTTACTGGAGCCAATCTGCTTGAATGTGACCAAAAGATTTTGCAGGAAATGGGCATCAAGAAAATCGGCGATCGAGTCAGAATATTCATCGCCATCAAGCAATTGCGGAACAAATCTGGGATTATGCGTGCTCGACGCAGCAGAGATTCTCTTGCAGCTCTTGACAGCCAGGCACATACTCCGTCGTCTACAGAATCTACTCGTCCTCCACACTCTCGAAACCAGGCAGCTAATTCAAACCGAAGATGGTCACGGCAGGTAGATCCAACTGCATTGCACAACTTCAGCTCGGCCAATGCAGTAAATACCAAGCCACCCTCACGCCCAAGTTCACCTCTGGCCGAGATTGACAGCAGAGGTCTACGAGCACATCGTTACGCGACGAGTCCAATGGACACCTCAAGGAAAGAAGCTGGCTACTTTACCCACCCGCCTTCCGCGAATGCAGCCACTGGTCGCAGACCTGAAGGAAAGACAGCTCCACAAAACGCTACTTTGGTCACACAGCACCTGCAGCAGAATACAAGCATTGACGGCCTGACGTTAGGGTCGTTGCCCGCTAACTCACCTGTCGTCCGGATCATCCATGCTGAAGGGCAAACAAAGGTGCTGAATATTAAACATTGCAAGAACGTTGATGATATTATGGCTACGGTGCTGAGAAAGCTTTACATCCCTGAGTCCCATTTTCGGAACTACTGCTTCTACGTGCTTGATGGTTTAGAGCCCGATCCTGCCAAATGCCGTCGTCTCTCAGATTCCGAGTTGATGAAAATCTGTGACGGGCCTAATAGGTCAGACCGTAATCGTCTGATTCTCCGCAAGATCAACGGTGGAGAGCCTGACCAGGACGAAGTTGAAAGAGCGGCTCAGCTCGCATTGGAGGAGACCCAAACACTGCACAACAACGCGCTTAGTACAAACAATATGCGCAATCAGATCAAATTGCAAAAGCTTACAGGGGAATCATGGAACGACATCCGACAGCCAATGTCACCAGTCACAGCGACCACGAGGATACGCCATATCAATGCTGCTGCGGATGATCTGGAGAGACCGGAAACCCCTCCTCTCAAGAACAGCAATAGTCTGCAGGGAAGTGGCAACAAGTTACGCTCTTTCTTCGGTGCCCGCCCGCCGAGCGAGATGATTGTCCAGGAAATCACATCATATTTCCCAAGTCACCAAAAAGAAGATATCGAGAAGACCATGCGACTTTCTGTCAGAAGATCTCAAAGAATGAGCCGAGCTGCTAGTCGTCTCAGTGTCATGAGTAACGTGAGCTATGCCTCGAGTCTCAAAGACGCTCCCCCCATGCCCAGTATCGCAGATGCTTGGCTGGCTCAGTCGGGTCAGCCTTCCCGGCCTTCCAGACCACTCTCCGTGTCCAAATTTGCGTTACCAAATGCTGCCTTTCGCGACTCTATCATGTCAACATCTCTACAGCCTCTCCAGGAAGAGTCTCCGGTTGAACCGAATCGCAAGTCGTACGTCTCATTCGATAGTGGATCGGATTCCGCGCAGCAGGACGTACCTCGTGCAAGCTTCTTCGAGGAAAGCCCCAACGCTGGGGGAACGGAGCATAACAACCTCAATCAACGCTTGAGTATGATCGTTGCGGAGGATGGGGAGGAAGAAGATGATGCATTGAATTCCTTTTTGGCCGGCAACAACTTTGAAAACAATAGCTGGATGAAAGGTGATCTAATTGGCGAAGGATCCTTTGGTAGCGTGTATCTGGCACTTCATGCTGTCACTGGGGAATTGATGGCTGTGAAGCAAGTTGAGTTGCCGGAGGTTATACAGGGTACAGAGATCGACAAGAAAAAGAACAACATGATCACGGCCTTGAAGCAAGAAATCGATCTTTTGCAAGGTCTCCAACATACCAACATCGTGCAGTACCTAGGAACCTCCTGCGATGAGAGTCATCTGAACATCTTCCTCGAGTACGTCCCTGGTGGGTCCATTGCTGGAATGCTCAAGCAATACAACACTTTCAGGGAGCCTCTTATACGGAACTTTGTGCGTCAAATCCTCGAAGGTTTGGCATACCTACATGGCCGCAATATCATTCATCGTGATATCAAGGGTGCCAATGTTCTTGTCGACAACAAAGGAGGTGTAAAGATTTCAGATTTTGGTATCTCCAAGCGCGTTGAAGCATCTACGATGCTTAATCAAGGACCATCTGGCTCTAACCGTCCATCCTTGCAGGGGAGTGTTTTCTGGATGGCTCCCGAAGTCGTGCGTCAGTCCACGCACACTAAAAAGGCAGACATCTGGTCTCTTGGCTGCCTCATTGTTGAAATGTTCACCGGCTCTCACCCCTTCCCTAACCACAGTCAATTTCAAGCTATCTTCGCTATCGGTGCCTCTTCTGCCAAGCCTGACATTCCTAGTCAAGCCAGCGAAGAAGGAAAGAAGTTTCTTGCGATGACGTTTGAGACTGATTACCAGAAGAGGCCGAGTGCGGAGCAACTGTTGAAAGAGAAGTTCTTGGTGCCAATGGCATGAGTCTAAGGACATGCAACCTGCGAATTTCTGTGTACAAAAAGTGGCGAGAGTCACGGTGACGGTAACGATGAGCATGAAGCATTGGCGAGGTATGAAAAAGCATTTGCACTGGTATCTGAGTATTTTAGCCATGGGGACGGAGGAAATTACCTTGTGTCATCTTCTTGCTGCGCCAGAATAGGGTGTTGTTGGGTTCAAGCTCTATCCATAGTGCTTAAGGTCAACATAGAGTAGTAGTCTCCGTAACAAGAACGAGGTGCGAAACCATTCATGCTCCACGTGCAATAAATCACTTGTAGGATAGGTTTATGGTGCGGTAAACTACATCGTATGTCAGTAGTGTAGGGATGGTCTTCGGTCACGTGAAAATTAGTTATAACAAGCCAAGTCGAAAGGTTTCACTCTAGCTTGGGATACTACTGCGAGACACAAGAAGGTTCCATGAAACTTGCTGATTGAGATCCAAGATAGATGCGTAACATCTCCTCAGTTGTCTCGCGTCTAATCTCAAGCTGACGGCGGTCTATAAGAACCTCCAACATGGTTTCGACCGATAAATCCTGCCAATTGGCCCGGGCTCTACGACGCATATCAAGGCCTGCAATATGTACTCGCTGCTTGAATGCTCGCCGAAGTGTTACGATGGATGTTAGATCGGACTCAATACAAGACCCTACAGACGAGCTCGAACAGTCGTCAGGTCTCGGCTCCAGCGGTCCACTAGGAGCTTTGTCTGACAGCTTCGATCCCCTCAGAGCTTCCCGAAGCCGCAAGAAGCAGTTACCTCCCAGCAGGTATGCTCTTTCCAGGATGTTTTGCTCCGGGCGAGCACCAGCTACGATGAGGGCTAACGTGTCAATTTTAGATATCAATTTCGGCCGCCCAAATACGACCGCGGACCTCTCCACCCGCACCAACCTCCACCTGCATCAGATCCGTCGTCCAGGATTTTCGTACCAGGGCCCTTTTCATCCCCACGCGTCGAGCAGACTTACCATAATATGATAGCGCCAGACATTCTCACTCTGTGTTATCAGCATAACCCACCAGGCTACAGACCTCCACTTAAAGCGCCTCGATTAAGAAGTTGGGATGATTCAAGCCCATACCACGCGAATCGTCAATTGCGCGGACCGCGTGGCGGCGACGTGTTAAGGTTGCTGCGCAAGCCCATCACATTCCGAAACATCCCCATGATCGAGAGGATCACGGTGCACACGTTTGTCAAGCAAGTCATTAAGGAAGGCAGTGCTCCTCTTCATGTCGCTGGGATGGTACTCCAAGCTATAACGAACGTGCGTGTTCAAACGCATAAGTCGCGTACTGGGGAGGCAGGGTGGAATCTTGTGCCTGGTAAAAGTATGGCAGCCACAGCAACGTTGAAGGGCGAGGATATGTATCATTTCTTAGGCAAGCTGGTGAACGTGGTGCTACCTCGAATCAAGGATTGGCGTGGTGTTCGGGCTACTACAGGTGATGGCAGCGGCAATTTGACATTTGGCCTTGATCCGGAAGTGGTTGGTGGCTTTCCAGAGATTGAAATCAATTACGATTCGTGAGTATTGGCCTCGTTCTCCGATGCTTTAGAATGGATCGCTCACATCCAAGTCCAGATATCCTCAGAAGATGATACCCGGCTGCAACATCACTCTTCATACTACTGCTAATACAGACAAGGACGCAAGACTGCTCCTGCAGACAGTCGGTATACCATTTTGTGGGAAGGTAGTCAACTGAATCTATGTAGCATCCATTGGCTGCATGTTGATAGACAAAACGTACGAGTGACTGGGCTAAAGTAATCGAAGTAGCCTTGCCTTAATAGAGTTGGTGGCACGTGTAGGAGATATATAGTACTCGAAGAGAAGGTGTGATACCTGTTTGGAAGGCCTCGGCGGCACTGATGGTATACTGTGAAGGCATTCCGTGTCTCGAGAATTTGCTAGACTATGGGAGACGCAAAAACTACCGCAAGGCCCAGATGCATCAGTATAGCAGGGGCTTCTGCATTTGTTCTGGAAACAAAGTTGTGATGTAGTATTGTTCTTCCACTTAAGGAAGACTGAATTGACGTCAAGCTGCATATGCACTACGGCTCCTCGTCCAGATGATTTGCCGCTAGTCCTGTTTCAAGTGCTGAGACCTTGCATATCTCGAAATGACAGCCATGTCTTACCAGGCAATCTAGAATTGAGTACCAAGAGTGATGAGCTTTGTGATATGAGGACCTGACTGACAGTGATGTGCTTGCACAAAGACGCTATGCCACTCCGAGTCGCGTTAAGAATGACGCTCTCTTCAAATGTGACCACTCTCTATCTCTCATGAAACCTTCCTTGTCCGCATTGCTCCTTATTTTTCCAAGAGGAATCGGCAGAAGTCGGCCATAGCATATCCTCGTTGACCATACAGTGGATTTCCCGCTGTGCCCTGGAGTCTCCCATGCGAGACGAGCATGAACTCTTCAGCGGTACAGCGCTTTCTGAGCAAGAAGGATAAGCACGTTCTGGGAAGGAACCACGCAAGAGGGAAGGTATGACTGACTGGCCCAACCCTCCCTGACCTGCATCTTGTAGCTTCGTCGCTACAGGGAGAAATGCTTTACACACGCTTCAATATGTGCTATAAGAAGGCGAGATCTTCGCTGCCTAGCAGTT
Source organism: Endocarpon pusillum Z07020 (assembly GCF_000464535.1). Classification (NCBI taxonomy): domain Eukaryota; kingdom Fungi; phylum Ascomycota; class Eurotiomycetes; order Verrucariales; family Verrucariaceae; genus Endocarpon; species Endocarpon pusillum. The sequence continues at coordinate 90,888 of NW_006916514.1, forward strand.
CAACCACAAGTTCCATAACACAGAGGACATCTCGCACGGTCTTTTAGCTCTGCATCAACGAAACTCCTGGTGTTGTAGCTGACTTTGTCTACCACAGTCAACTTCTGCCACTACCATTGCCTCCGAAGCTCCCGCAAAGGACTACTATGGCCTCTTCTCTGCACAAGAGAAGCCAGCGGATGCACAGGAAGAGCAAAAGGTAAAGCTCCCCGTCATCAGTTCGCCAAAAGCAATCCTGATCATGCTTCTCAAATAGGTGAAAACGCTGCGTAAGCGTGTTATGGAGGCCAGGTCCTTCACCTTTCAAGACTCACAGATACTGTACGCTCTTCACTCAACCTATGCTTCCAACGACCTCGATAAGGCTTTGGAACTACTGTTGGCCATGTCAAGTGCGTGCGAAGGATCAATTATAAAATATGAGCCCGGCGTCAAGCTCTTAGGGGCGGTGAACAGGAAAGCAGTGACTTGCTATCTCGACAGCATCATTTTCGCAATGTTTTCAAGGTTGGACAGTTTCGAGTCCATGCTGTACAACACTTTCGAAGACGACGCAAGGAATAGACTTGGCTTGCTTCTACGGTTGTGGGTGAACCTGCTTAGGACTGGCAAGCTAATCACCACAGACATCGTCCAATTGCTTCAAGAATCCTTAGCCGAGTGCGGATGGGAAGAAGCAGCTCAATTGCACCAACAAGATGCCTCAGAGGCTTTCACATTCATCACTGAAAAACTAGAGCTTCCGCTGCTGACGCTCAAGATGGACATCTACCATACCGGCAGAGAAGACTTGACCGACGATCACAAATTCATTAATGAAAGGTTACTTGAGGTTGCAGTGCCGTCCGACCCAGCGGATCCACAACAAAGCGTTCCTCTTGAAGATTGCCTTGAGTCCTACTTCAACAACCGCATCGAGGTGAAAAGATATCTGGAACGGCGATCGACCTCAAGCCCGGTCCCGCCATATAATTCACCCGAGGCCATGTCTGCCAAAGGTGGTGCTCTGCACGTGGAGACCGTGGAGCTTGGTGGCGATGCATCGGCTCGGATACCGCCTTCGTCCACATCCTCTATACAAGAGTCACCTGTACGGCAACGTGCCACCAGTATTATTCAACAACGCTTTATACCTGACGGGTCTGGTCCTAGCAGCCCTCCAGCTTATGAAGCAGACGTGAAACATGCTGGTGGCCGTCTACGAAGTGGTAGCATCAGGAAGGAAGTCATGATGCCAGCATGGCAGTTCTTCAGCCTCATACGTACGTCTGTGCACTCCGTCGGCTGTTGTTTGATCACTGACAAGACCTCTTTCGCAGCTTGGTATACCAAAAACACCCCCAAAAACGATGCTCAAGTTGCAGCTCATTTTTCGTCCAAACGACCCATCTTGGGAATGTGTCTCAAGCGATACTCCTTCACTGACAACGGCAAAGCCATCCGACTCAGCACAAAAATTGACATACCTACAGAGATAGGATTGCCACACTTCATTTCTGATGATAGCATGGATGAGGGCGGGCCAATATACGGAAACTTCAAGCTTTCGCTTCAGTCGGTGGTATGCCATCGTGGTACTTCAGTTGACTCGGGTCACTATATCGCTCTTGTAAAGGGGACAACTGCCTCCTTAGGAGCCGAGAACGGTTCCACGTCGAACGGTGTACAAGATACAAACCATTGGATGAGATTCGATGATCTAGCATCCGAACGAATCACGCTAGTCGACATTCATCAGGCTCTGAAGGACGAAACACCCTATCTACTATTCTATCAGATTGTACCAATTGAGATCGTGCCCGAGCGTCTTGACGATAGAGAGAGTCTGCCGTTGTATGCTCCGTCCGAAACCCACGACTCGGGTATTGGTGGAATGTCTGTCAGCTCTTCGAACTTTCAAGGATCTACAGACGAGATGCTAGCTCCTTTAAGGCCGAGTCTTGAGATAACTGCTCCAGAAGAGTGCCCTCGTGGCCGATCCCCTGTTCAAGAGGAGAGGAGACAAAGTGTGGCATTCTCTAGACCAGCAGATCAAGGGGATCTAGCAATTCCTGATCCCGAGTCCTCCCAGGCGTCATCAAAACGTGGGTCGATGCAGGGCAAGAATGGCATACAAAGTCGGTCACAAAGTCAGGCTGGCGAAAGATTTAGCATATCTCTATCCAGACTTACTAGAGGGAAAAGCAAAGAAGCTATTCCTACACTCGGTAACTCCGTTGAAGCTGATGAGATAGCGGGTAATGGTCTGGAAGCACCAGCAGCCAGCGACGAAAAGGTGAAAGGGTTCCTCCGTCGAGAACGCAAGAGGGAAAAAAGCAAAAGCCGGTTAAACAAAGCTCCGAATACGTCTGGGAAAGGCAAAGGAGAAAAGCCTGATCGTGAGTGTTGTGTTATGTGATACCCCAAAATGCATGAGGCTGGTGTTCTATTGTTCACAAGAGATACATTGTATAGACTAGACGGGCTATCTTTTCGAAGCTCAAGTTCGAAGCAGCATTGTCAAAATTGGAAATGCTACCGTGCTCAATCATCCAAGCTTCTGACCTTTCTCGTCCATGTTGAGGATTCAGACTATGCCTACAACCGATCTTGATGTGGCAGGAGGACGAGCCGCTTCCCAGCTCCGGCAGCTCCGGTTTACTCCTCCTTGTCCTACACTCTCCTCAGCTAGGATTCTCTTGGCTGTGGTCTGGCAGTATTGTTTATTGAGTGCTATGGAATCCCTTGGGCCGAGGACGAGGGTATCTTTCGCTCGGACATCGTGAGTATTATGTTCTATCAAGACGCGACTCTCCCTCCTGTACCAATTGCTCTTTGACCTTGCCACTTCCATTGGGTCGTTGCACAACAAGACGTGGTCCATATCTGATAATTTATCTCTCTTTCCGTCATGGCAAAGCTATCCTCAGAGGCTGTGAGTGCTTTTGAAGGACAGAATTGACGCCCTAACTGCCGAACCCGAGGGAATACCTGGCGTTGTATATTGCGCGGTGAAATAAAGAGGGCGTTTTACCCTTCGAGCATGCCTCTGGCAAGGTGGGTGTTGGACAAGAGAGAGAGATGGATACGGACACGGTTTTTCTGGATCGCCTCGTGCACCAAGAATGATAACAGGATATCGCTTGTATGCAACTGGTGGAACAGGGGAGAATTGGAGCTTGACTCGGTCGAACTAACTGGTCGAGAGGCTTGCCCCGGTGAATGGCCTTCAGCTCCAAGTTCTGCAATGATGGAGATCGACGATATATACCCTCATTTTTCCCCGCTCATGTCTCTCGTGGCGGTACCTGATACTCGCGTTGTTGTGCGCTTCAGCTTTGGTTGCCCTGACTCGACGGTTGCACTTCTTGAACGTCCGGCTGCCTCATCCCCACTTTCAGAAGAATGATACGGTAGAGCTGACAGCGTGTCAAAAGTTGCACTGGATCTACTGGTGCCGTTAGTTCTTTGAGCAAGGATACCCAACTGGAACATCTATTTCTGTTCTATGTTCTATTATAATTTCGTGGATCCTTTGCAGACCTCCTCCACACCATACAGAGCTGCAACAGGATCCTCAAAAGATTTAAGACAAGCGAAAGGAAGTTGCAAGCAAAAGAAGAGGAAACAATAGAGCAAGTCATCTCCACCAACACCTACTATCACAGCCCCTGCTGCATCTCCCGCTGCCACTTCTGCCACTTTTGCACGGTCTTGATGATGACGCCTGTCATCTTAGCGACATAGTACACATTCTTACCCTCATCCAACAGCTTGAGAACAACGTTCCGCTCCTCCTGGGTGTAGACTCTGTAATCTCCAGAAGCACCGTACACTCGTAATGACGAGGGAGATGCTCCTCCTCCTCCTCCTCCCGCCGCCGCCGCCACAACCGTTCCGTCTCCGTGACGTGTGGTTGTTATCGGCCTTCGACACGGGGTTGGACCGTCATCAATCACCACTTCACCCAAACGCCAGCTCAGCGCATCGACCGGTTGCTCCTCGCGCGTTGCTGCCTGTACCTGTCTTACTGCGTCAGCGTAAGAACCGTACACACGAGTCGTTGTTTCTCCAACCTGCCATGATGGCCCCGCTAAAGCTTCGGCCTGCCTTAGTCTGTCGCCAGAAGAACCATACGTGCGAACAGTCGTTTCCCTGAGACCTGGCGGTGAGCCCGCCGCTGCTTCGGCCTGCCTTGCTCTGTCGCCAGGAGAATCGTACGCGCGAAGAGTCGTTTCCCTGAGATGTGACGGTGAGCCCGCTGCTGCTTGTGCCTGTTCTGCTTTTCGTGCATGAGGATCATGACCATGAACTGTCGGCTGTCCGACGGCTGATAAAGGCAATGCTGCTTGTCCCTGCCTGGATTGTCCTTGTCTGGCCTCTCCTCGTCCGGCTTCTCCCCGTCCGGCTTGCCGCTTTTCGGCTCGTCTCGGTCTGGCTTGTCCCTGTCCGGCTTGCTGTTGTCCGGCTCCCTGGCCTGAGGTAACACCGCCTCCTGCGCCTGTTGCTGGATCTACCTCTTGGATACTTCGCTGGGTTGGGATGTTGGAGCCAGATGCAGATGAGGATGCGGAGGTGAGTGGAGTGGTGCGGCTGCGAGTTGAACCCGGTAGAGGCGCCATGATAGTGCGGTATGATAGTCAACTAGAAAGAGAAACTGGACAATGCACTTATAGAGAGTAGAGCAACCCTGAACCGATCTCTAGATAATTAAAAGCGGTTTTTCTTCTTCGTCGTCCAAGGTAGATTATCAAAAGGAGTCAAGAATGTGGATCTCCAAACAGACATCAAACAACGTCGATGTCTAAATAGTCAAATCCACTTTTCACGCTAGAATTTCAGATTGGACAGGTTTTCGTCTCACATCTTTTCAGAACCATGTCTTTGGAACCGTCTGATGAGGCCCGCACCATAACCGGGGCCTTGAGGTCGATGCAGTTTCTCCATCCACGTTACAGTGGATTGCTGGCGTGCGGTCCCTGCAGGTGTATTCCAACACTTCTTCATCTTAGTTTGTATTGATAAAGAAAATGCGGGATCCATCTCAAAGCGCGCTTTTCTGCTCATACCTAACTCCTATCTGTCAGGTTTCTTTCCTGGAAGGGTCAATTGGACACCCGAGATAGATTCTGGTTTTTTCCCGATCTCTCCACCAGATTCTGCGTCGTAGTCGTATAGTAGAGCCTACCTAGGGCAACGGCGGTTCGAAATTCTACGCCGTCCCTCTCCGAGTCGAGTTGAGTCGAGTCGAGGTGCGGGCTGGGCGGGCGAGTTGGAAACCATCTGGGTTCCAGCTGTGCGCTGTGCATGCAAGCTCCTCACACAAAGACCCCTGCTGCCCCCTTCTCGGTTGGGGTCCCCTGTCTGCGCCAAGACTAACTCCTTTATCCCTTGGCACTTTGGGGATGGCATTTTCAGTTCTGCACGTTCATTAGTAATGCTTTGTGGATGGGGTTTTGGCGCTTGTTGCGTCGAAGGGTTGGCATCTGCATAGGCTCAATGGTTGGCGCTGCAGGGCTGCTATGTGGTGTAACGGACGAAGGGTGCAGCAGGGGGTTTCTCTCGATGCGGGAGATGGGTGATCATGAATAAGTGTAATTGAACTTGAAGCACGTTTTGATTCCTGCGCCTGGGCGTGGGTTTTCCTTTGTGTTGATTGGATGTCGCTGCGTTGTGGAGGCTAATCGCTTTTTTCGAGCTGAACGAATTACTGTATGATTGTTTGGGTTGTACGTTGGACTTGCAGAGGTTATAATGCATTTGAGATCCAGAAGGAAGGATACAACTTCTGCTTCAATAGTCCTCCGCCCTGGCGAGGGAGCATACACCCACCATAGGCCAGGAGGGAAAAGGGGGGGGGGGAAAGGGGATGTGCGATGGAAATGTCAATCCAACCCTTTCATCTTTCGCTTACTGATCTCATATTGACCACCTACTGTAGATTTGGCATTTCATAATTGTCGATGCCTTACGTGCCGCTACTTGTCTCAATCCCCAGCGAATCATCCTGTTCCCTCACATCCTTACCCCAAGATGCTTGGACCCTTCTGGTCGATGCGACCCACTCGCCGGGTTCAACCAAGCCTTTCATTATCGCGGAGCAGGATCATCCTTTTCGTCTGCTGGGTACGAAAACCTCCCAGCCACAAAATAGCGCTTGGTACTCTTTCGGCCTCCATGAAGCTGAGTCAGAAAGAGACCAGCGGCAATAGCCATTTCTGGTTTCGTGTATGCTGACGATGGAACGATCTTACTTCTGAAAGTGCGACACTCTCAATAGTGTACCGTTCCAGGTGGTGAGGCTTGGTCGTGACGATCGTGACAACCTTGATGCACTGCTGACAGCCGATGTACCTCAGATCGACCAAATCTTACTGAGCGCCTGAACAATCAAGGTCCAACAAAATTTGAGCAGATTCCGCATGAAAGTCAAGCCTCCATACTGAAACCACGTACCGAATGCATTCGTCATTGCTTGGCTTCTTGCGGCGTACTGGAGCACCTTCCGTTCCCACTGCGCGATTGTCATTTCTCCCTTCAAAGCCTTCTCCAGCTGCAAGCAGTGTAAGGCACTCTGATTCGTGCTCAACGCCAAATGTGGTCGAATCAGCGCTAACGCCTCGCCTACAAGCAGGAGTTTACCGTCAAAGAAAGAGGCACGTTCTGGGATGGTGTCGCCCACTGTCGAGACGAAGGGTTTACTGGTCTTGTTGATCAGTTCGAGGAAGGGTTCATTCATGACATTGGCGGCGTGTGCTTTTTGCTTGTTCCAGACCTCTGTATGCATCTTTCCCACGGGAAGAGTATTGCGATGTCGATGATTGTCGCAGTCCGTCATGATTTCGGCAAGTTCTGGAGAGTCGGGCGGGTGATTACAGTACCATACCCAATTCAAGCGGCGCTTGCCAGGCTCGAAGCTACCAGTCTCTCCAGGGATGATGTAGCTTCAGGTTGTTAGTAAGCAGTATCTTGGAACTCACTAAGAACTAGACAAACCAAAGAATATAACTTTTCTTCATAGCGAAGTAGGTTAGCCGAGAATCCAAGATCTTCCTTGTCTGATCGGAGACGTCGGCTTCTGTCACAGTACCCCTCCAGGCCACGTATCCAGAATAACTTCGTTCCGTTGCAGGCAGAAGATTCCGGCGGATAGTGGACCCTGCGCCATCAGCGACGAGCACAAGGTCACCGTTGAGGATTCCCCGTTGTCCTTGTGCCAAATCCTCATACTCGACCTTCACGTTGTTTCCATCGTAAGCTACATCCATGGCGCGTCTGCCAAAACTCCACGTGGCTGTTGGTCCTGCACCTATCCTCGCCTTCTCGCCTGGGTTTTCCTTCTGTAGAGACTCAAGCTTCCCTTTCAATTGGTTATACAAGACATTCCAACTTGTCATGTCTAAAGGCTTTTTGATGGTCCGCTTGATCGTGGCTTTGGGGCCAAGAAATTGGACAGCAGGACAAGGAATTGACCAAGCGTCTTTGGAGAAACCATGGCGCCGGAAGTACTCGACGACTTGAGGTTGAGCGGTTATGCCGGCAGCGTGATCACTCCGTGATGGCGATGGGCTCTGCTCGAGTATGTGAATGTTGTAGCCTAGCGAATGAAGCATGATCCCGTGCATGAGCCCGGTGAGAGATCCGCCGATCTGAAGGGGGAAGATGTCAGCCGCCTAACATTTGTTACCAGGAAAAAGCATACAATGACTACTGAGAGCCGGTTTTGCGCCATTTGTTCTTGTTCTTTTTCTTGTTATTATCGAAGCACCCCAAGAGCGGAGTATCAATCGCAAATTGAAACGGAAGGGAGATACGCTAGAATTTGAAAGCACAAAGATAACTACACCAAGGAAAGCTATGTCATGCACTGCCAAGATAGATGATTTGGACATAGACGTTGTCTCTATAGGTCTCAGAAGTACTAAATAAGTACTTTTTCTTCTTGTTTTGATAGGCGTTGTGAGATGCGATCAGTTTCTGTTACCGAGAGTCATCCTGCGCGTCGATGGGCTACCGTCGACTTTGGCACGTCATAATAGTCTGCAGCCTTGCGAATTGGATTCAATAGGCCTAGATCAACGTCATTTGAGGCCCTCTGAATCGAATGCTCCTTGTTTGACATCTCTGCGAGCTATATTGGTGAAGTAATGGGTGTTTGAAATTTGAGGGTGCCCCGGCGTGTTGTGCGCGAAATTAGCTCGCCAAGTGGGGAGGCTTGCCAAGTGGTTCTGTACGTTAAAGTTTGGAAAGGTTGCTGAATCTCTTTGTATGGTTCACATCAACATTGACTGGCCTACTACAATGCCTGGCGTGGAACTTGCTCTTGCTGTCATTGCAACGGCGGACCTGTGCTGCAAGTAAGTGACAGGGTTAATAGCTTACAATTTGAGAGTATATCTCATTAGTTCTAACACATTTGCGCACGCGTTTAGATATGGCAAAATCCTAGTCGAACAGTGTGCCACATTCAGAGGTGCAGCAAATGAAATCGACGAGCGAGTCCTGTGCGTAGATATTCTCTGGAAAAGAACAATTATGCAGTTGGACTTTCTCCGTAGAGTGTGTGCGACATTGGATGAGGAGCATCAGGACATACAAAATCGAATACTTCAGGTGCTAGTGAGTAAACTGCAAGCAGCAAATTTTCAATTGGACCGAATTATAAGGAAAAAGAACGGAAAAGATGCTGGAAATACGAACTTGGTTGAACTAAAAAGATTCAAATATGTCTTGATTAAAGAATGCCTGGATCATGCTATCAAGGATTTGGAAGAGTGGCAAAAGAAATTTGACCCATCCTGGTTCCTGATAATGAAAGTGGCGAGCCCGGTCATTGATCAGGAACTAGATAAAGATAAAACCGAAGTTGCTTCTATGTCCACGGCCAAAGGGCTGAGAGATTCCTTGAAAGACGAACCCCAGATCAAGACTTCCATATTCCTCCCTAATGACGGCCTTATCTCTGCAAGTCGGCGTCGAATACCTTTCTCTACAGCGCACACCATAGAGAAAACCAACTCCATTAAATGGTTCATACTGGACTCAATTCCCTGCGATCCCGAGGTCAATCCCTCTATCCTAACGAAATACGTTCGTGACATGGCAAGAAAACTGTCCCACGCAGACCCATTCACTTTCAGCCTACTCAATTGTCGCGGGGTTATAAAAGTGCTGGATTCCGCCAAGAAAAGGGTCACTTCGTTTGATTTTGTATTTAGAGTCCCCGAAGGTATGGAGAACCCCAGAAGTCTTCGCAATATCCTCATCTCCGCCGACGGCAGTGTATCACTCAGCGACCGCTTCAAGCTTGCACAACAATTAGCCACATCCGTGAGCTATGTCCACACCTACGGCTTCGTTCACAAAGGAATCCGTCCCGAAACCCTCTTGATATTTCAAACCCAGAAATCCCTGCTGGGAGCGTCTTTCCTTTTAGGATTTGAGAAGTTTCGTTTAGTAGACGGCAGGACTATTCGGTGCGGGGACTGCATCTGGGAAAAGGACCTTTATCGGCACCCTCACCGCCAGGGGCTGAACCCCGAAGAGGACTACATCATGCAGCATGACATTTATAGCCTTGGAGTTTGCTTGCTTGAAATCGGACTTTGGGAATCCTTTGTCCTCTATCACGATGACGATGGCGACCCATCACCATCTACGGTCCTTAGCATTTTAAATGATGCGGAGAATGACAAGATCAACAAGGCATATCTGGTTAAACATGCTCTTGTTGACCTCGCCAAACAACGGTTGCCTAGTCGAATGGGGGATAAATATACTGACATTGTGGTCGCATGTTTGACCTGCCTTGATGAAAGTAATACCGACTTTGGCCATATCAATGAAATGGAGGATGCAGATGGCGTCCTAATAGGGGTCAGATTTATCGAGAAGGTGCGTTACTATGTTCAAATATGGGTAATGAAATGTACTAAAATGTTTAGATCTTGCTCCAGCTTGACAGAATATCGATCTAAGTGCATTGATTCCAGTTAAGCCAAATACATTCCTTGCTGCAGTTAGCACCAGAGCTTTGGGACCTGTAGTGTGAAGGAATGTCCGCGGGATAAATGTTCTACAGCGCAAGTTTCGGGCATTTGTGGCGAATGTGCTGAGTGATCCGGGTTGAGCTGCTGATTCAGATGCCAGGAATATGACCATCAAGCAGGCTTTCAAAACTCACAATTTCTGGCATATATGCACGAACATTGTGCATGCAGATCATTACTATGGTACTTTTGCCTCAGTCTCAAGCTTATGCAACCGCTTTCACCTTGCCACGGCTCCAACGACCTAGCCCCTTGTCTCCTTCGCAATCGGTACTCATGGCCAATTCGTAAGTAGCCTCAAAATCCTCTGCCAATGCCTTCATTTCAACTCGACTAGTAGTTTAATAGCATCTTTCCCCAGTAGAGCCTGGTTAGTTTCCTAGGCCGTCACTATCTCTATGTCGTCTACAAATACGATCACTCCATCCCTTAATTAGCTTGGGTCACCATGAATACGCTGTGCTGAATCTTGAGTTATGGCGCTCATAAGACCAAAGATCTGGCCGACTGGGCTCGCCCAAGCGGCTCGAAAATGCTGTGATACTCCAGGAGATGGTTACGCGGCAGAGGTAAGAGATGACTGAGCGAGATACCACAAGCTCGAGAATGACAGCACCTAATCAAATAGTAAACGTCACACATTCAAGCTTTCGACCATTACTTCCACTGCAAATTTACAGCAATTGTTCATCGCACCCCAAGGACACGGGCAGAAGCCAAGATCAAGCTCATTTGAATGACTGTGCCGGATATCTGTGTCCGAATCGTTGGTAAAGCCCCTTTCAGAACCAACATAGGGCCGTCCAAACTGATATTCATACTATTGCGCCCATCATCTTCCCTAAACGTTATGCAGCGATATATATTCGATCTTATCAACAGAAGGTCTGGACTGGACACAAGTGAAGTCAGAAATGACAGGGTGGCGGGATCGTGCTCACATAACAACTGGGATGATGCAGTGAGGAAGTACCAAGCGTCGTCGACAAAACATTTGCACCTCCCGTCTGTCTCGCGGCATCTCAACTGACGATGGTGTTTCGAACGAGCTCACATCAAAATGGGGCGACTCCCCACCTAAGTCTTCGACATGAGCGTGCTCTCGGACTGCTGCTACGGATTACGTGCACATAAAAATGGTCTTATGCCCAAATTTGAGCACTGAAGGCGCAATAGCATGGCTGAGTCGTGTACTATGTACATGTGCTTGTGATTAGACAATGATCTTTTATATATCGGCTGCGGCCCGTTTTATTTTCTGTCGCCAAGAATCCCAGAGCCTTGCGGCTCACATTACCATTCCTGCATAGTCTCATTCACGCTGTCTGCCGATGCAACTTTCCGGACTATAGACTTCTGCTGAAGTCCTGAGAGCCATGTGTTTTCATAAGGGTTGAGTGGTGCAACGGAGCGTTACAAGAGGTCGTCGCGGACAGGCTGCTTTGACGATCAGGTGCGAGAGCAGGGGTACAGCGTCACGCCCAAGTCACTGACATCCAAGTCGCAATGAATCGAATTCCAGATCTGGTCCGTGACTCGCAGCTCGACACAAGATTCCATCCTAAATACACAACTCACGTCTATTATGAATCGGGCCCTACCCCTCGCAAGCGAGTACTTGTAAGAGAAGAATATTGGAAGCGGGAAAAATATATCGGAGGGGGCTCTTTCGGAAGTGTATGGTTGGAAAAATGCGTGAAGGGGCAGCGGGAGGTCGAAGTACGGGCCGTGAAAGAGATTCCGAAGCCCCAGCAACCTTCGAGGCCTGTTAACTACAACCGCGAACTAGAAGCTATGGCAAAGTTCTCACATTGGAAGGTATCAAGCTTAGTTCGGACTTGGTACGCTCTGTTCAGCACATTGCTGACGCCTGCCAGTACGAACGATGTTTCGTAAAGTCTTTTGGGTGGTATGAAGGAGCCGATGCTTTGTTCATTGCCATGGAATACTTCCAGCATGGTGACCTGCAAAAATACCTGTCCTCCACACCGCCATTATCAGAATCAGAATCCCAACAGATCTCGTTGCAGATTCTTGAGGGACTCTCGTTCCTCCATGGAAACGGCTTTGCACATAGGGATCTGAAACCTGGTGTTTGTTTCCCATCATCCTTTTGCTGAACGAGAGCATCTGACATACAGCCTTTCGCAATTAGAATATCCTGATCAAGTCAACACCGCCAGAGCAATGGTGGGTTAAAATCGGTGACTTTGGCATCAGCAAGCGCGCTGAAGATGGTGTCGCGGTATCGTCAACTTTGAAAGGGACCTTGGGTTTTATGGCGCCAGAATTGCATGGATTTGCAGAGGTGGGAAGTAACCCAACCTCTTACAATGCACAAAGAGCAGACATCTGGTCCGTAGGTGAGATTGCATTTCGGATGCTCACCAAAGAACCGACCTTCAGAAACATGGCCGCTCTTTTCACTTATGTCCACAAACCCCAGACTTTCCCCTCTGCTCTCTTGGACGCGCATAATGTTAGCCCTCTAGGAACAGAATTCATAAAATCCACAATGATGCCAGCACCGGAAATGCGCCCAACCGCGCAAGAAGCTCTGCTTCACAAGTGGATAGAGTTTTATAGATCTCTTGGTGAGAGACCAGCTTCAATCGCATCAACAAGGTATCAAGAGCACTGTACCACAACACTGAATTGTCCATCTAATCGGATGTCAGGTCATCTCTTTATCAAGAACCATATTCAGCTGTTGTATCGGATTCACTCACCGAACCGTCAGGAAGATGGAGTACTGTTCCCATTTCTGAGCTCCGACCGCCTCCGACGCATTCTACAAGCGCAGAGGAGCAGAGTGGCCTGAAGGAGCATATTCTCGAGTCGGAAACCCCAACGGGAAGCACCATGAAAGTGACAACCGCAAACCGCATCTCTCCTTTATCCCCTACGGCCGGTTTTCAGCAAAGTCCGGAACTTGAAGGGATTGGACATCGAGAATACCAGATATCCGCAAGCCCTGTAGCATCGGATGGTCAATCCCAAAATGGAAATCTGTGGTCGGGTTTACCGACCGCTAGAACCGAGATGGTACAAAATGAAGAACCCTTCATTCGTCCAAGGCGTCCAGATGCAGCCGCCTCTCTCTCTTCGACAACGGACTTGCCATATAGGCCCCAAGCTACGAATCAGGCTCCTTATTCTGGCAAATATGAAACCCTAGCTACGAATCAGGTTCCTTATTCTGGCAAATATGAAACCCTAGCTACGAATCAGGTTCCTTATTCTGGCAAATATGAACCCCTAGCTACGAATTGGGCTCCTTATCCTGACAAATATGATGAGTCTGGATTATTCGGTGACATTTGGCCTGTCACTCATCAGCAATCATTTCACCAGCACAAGGACTCTCTCTCTCCTTTTGAGCACGACGAATTCGAAGCCAATGCCATCCAGTCCGCCGAGGGGCCACAATCTGCAGACCAGTGGGTACAGCAGTCGAGGCAAGTGCGCCCAATAGAGCTCTTTCGGGGCAACCTCGTCGTCGACCACCCGGTTCCCGAAGCCATCTTGAAACAAGTTCCTCATGCAGAGCCACCTATGCGGGACGAGTTCACGCACTTCAGGTATACGGCAGTGGTCTGTGATCCTTCTAACTTTACGAACGAACACTACCAGCTACGCCCATCCCTCTTTGCAAAGCCGCGTCACACAGAGCTTCTTATCATAGTTCCATGTGCTGGAGCTGATCGGATGGCATTTGCCAAGACGGTGCAGACTATTATCCTTGAACTCATTAGACTGAGTTCCAGAGACGACTTTCGCAGACTCTGTAGCGACAACAGAAGCTGGAAGTCCATCGTGCTTTGTTTTCTCGGCGACAAAGATTATATGGACCCTTCCATATTGGATGTCCTTGGGAACCTTGGTCTCCCAACGACGCCATGGGACTTTGTGGTCGACGTATGTGAAGCCGCGGACAAGGACCGGACGCGGATAAGTCACCACCGCTACGATGATGGAGTTTGTTATCCTCGCCAAATAAAAGGCCGAAAAACCACAGCTCGTATTTATGAGGTTTGTGCTCTTAGGTTTTCACCCTCCCTCAATGCCCAAATACTGATATCTCATGAAGTATACAACTCAATTCACTGTTGTAACAGACGAAATGGAGTCCATAACTGTCAAACCGGGAGAAACACCTATTCAAACTATCCTTTGCTTGCAAGAAGCTAGCCGACCGATCGACAACAATCCTTGGATTCGTGCCATTGGTGGGAGCTTAAGGGCCAGATTGTGCATTATTGTCGAAACAGGAACGAAAGTCAAGGAAAATTCTATTTATCGGACTTGGGAGTCTCAGGCGACTTGGTGGGACGGTAACATGGCTGCAGATGGCCAGTACCTCAAAATCGTATATAACAAGGAGTCGAGTGTAAAAACATGGCTCGCTCAGTTCGGAGAAAACGTGGGTCGTTCAGTTAGAAGAGGGCTATCTCAGACAGGCTAATGATCCTGCGTCACATACGGTTGTTATCTTCCTATAGCCGTTCCTCCTGGGCTCCTCTCATTGGCTTCGAGAGAGCATCATTCCCCAACAAAATCAGGTGTTCGATGCAATGCAATATTCATCGACTAAGCAAGCGTTCTTGCAACAACCAAGTTCGAATGTTAAGCAGCGTGGCAGTTACTCCTGCCATTAGCTAGCTGTATGAACCTGACATCGATTTGTAACAAATGAGTAGCATATCAGAAGATAAGTTTTTCCACCTATTATAGATCTTGCATGAAGAAGCGACCAAAGTTGATCTGGTAAAAAAGTCCTCCAACAGCATTGTGGGATGCAGTTGCGGCTATGTTTAAGGTGCAAAAGAATAACCTCCGGCATGCGTGACGACTCAAATCCCCAGTCGTGTTCTGAGTCTTGAAGAATACCTAATGCGGCAATCTACATCTATCTGTTGGTTTCTATCCGCTGATTTGATTGATCCGAGTCAACCTTCGACCGTCCAACCGTCTTTGCAAAGATGATATTTGGTTTGCTTGAGAAGAATTTCTGTCCTGATCTTGAGAGCCGCTGATCCTCATTGTGATTGGCTTTGTGCCGTATAAGCTTGCAAGAGATAAGCATGACATCTTCGTCCTCTTTCCTCTTGTCGACACCATTGAATTAGACATTGTTCTCACGTTAGCACGTCATGTTCGGGAGATTACTAGTATGCCAGGACAAATGCCAGGCCACATGCCCCTTTCCTTTGCCAGGGAGTCCGCCACATTCTGACGTTAAGAGCTTATACGATGCTAAGGATCCTAAGCTATAAACATGACAGAAGCTAACGTGTCCCAGATCAAACATCGATATATGCACTCTTCAGTCTTGTGATTGCGATCACCGGAGATGTCGGAATCACTGTCGCATCGATCGTCTCCCGCAGGATAGCGAAGCATCGGATGATTCAAGCTCTTGGAACATCTGACCATGCGAAATAGGTAACTTCACGCACCTGGATCGAAGACAACTAAATTGATCGGCCCTATAGATAAATCGCAAGTCAATGCAAAGCCTCGAATATGTGAGGACTCTTCCAAGGGAGGAGAGGAAGGTCGTTCTGAAATGCTTACAAGCAGCGACTGAAAGCGTATTTGGTGAGTTTGAGCATGACAAGTTTTTTCCCCGTTATGTGTCTGACTCTAAAAGCTCTGGCGACAATCGTTATTCTTGTTGGATTTATGGCTCTTCCATCTCTGCCTGTGATCGTGGCAGCGGACGAATGTTCCCAGGATGAGAATCGAGGTCCGGATGAGGAGGTCGACCAGTAGATTATGGCATAAAGGCTGTGTTTCCGTTGATTGCTGGCGGGCTTTTGCTCACCAACTGCTGAGAACAGAGTCGCGTAGAAACGACAAGTGCACTTGCATAACCCCGAACGGACCAAATCAGACACCATCTTTCCGAAAAAGAGGATTGGTTGGACGATGGCTACCTACCACGGTAGGAGGCATAAGTATTGTAGGTTTACGCTAGTAATTTGGTATGATCAATTGATCTCTATCATCATCGTTATCCAAGCACTTAGAGATAGTTAGTGCCACTGAAGAGTGAGCACTTTCTTATACAGGCTTAGACTCTTGATGTATTCACCATGAGCATTTAATTATCCCCCATCAACAGACAAATCATTTATAGCCTCAATAAGGATGATTTCTCTTCTACAGTCATGTTTACTTTTGCTGAGCACTCCTACACACTATGCTATATAAGGAAGGAATCTGTCACGCTAAGTTGGCGGCACCGAGTAGGGAGGAATTAATGGTGTTGAACTTCGTAAGAGCCTATTAGTCAATTTTGCTGCGTTTACCCTTGTTTATTTGCCCGTGTTCTATTGGTCGATTTCTCCTGCAATTTCAGAGCAAATTTCGCTGTACCGTACAGCCAACTTAGTAGATCGAACAACTTGCTATTTCTATTCGATCTACGTAGCAGTTCAACAAATGATGACGGAGTACTGATTACTAGCCACTACTTGCTCTAACCTACATTACTTTTGCCTCCTATCTGTCAAAATCCCTGCGTATATGATACGTATCTGTTGCGTATTAGCATGATGGTACAAGGGTCCCCGCATGCAAAACGCACGAAACGCTCTTGTAACTGTTACGCCCTGTCATTTATGGCAGTGAGCATTGCTATACGAATTGAACGCCAAATGCTGTTTCTGAGCTGTTACAGTAATGCGCTTCTATAGCTATTAGTATGAGCAAATGCTCCTCTTGATAGGAGTAACTCAATCAAGTGAATTGGCACCTCCGTACGCTGTTTGCTACATCCTCTAACACTATCATAGTAGTTCTTGCGGTTTCATGTTTAAGCAGCATATCCCCAACCTTAATAGGGTGACATATGTAACCAAAGCCTCTTGGGGTTTGTACGTCAATACAAATTCTAGCCAGGCAGCACTCACCAAATCTGTTCTGTCGTGACGGACAGTTCGCGGTCCAATGATACCACTAGGTGCAGTGCAGCAGAGGCGACCGCATTGGGCAATCGGCGAGTGGCCCGTATGTTTTGGAGCTTGAGCCATTTCTGTGATTCAACTTGTTATGAAGCTAAATTATTCACGCATCTCCTCCCATTCAGACCATTTCTCTTCACTACCTTTTGCACATTGGCCTTTTTTTTTCTTGGATCAATAAGAGGTGGCCATCTCAACAATGCACTAGCGGTTAGGCACAACCCGAGATCTTCACCGTCTTGCAGCCATAACCGTTTGATTATATGTGGCCTAAGTGGCGAGAATTTCCTGAGGACAATTTCTTCTTCTGGCAGCTGAAGCTGCAGGACTGGCTGTATGACAAGAAGACTCTATTCCTTGTCGTTGTCACCGACGCTGGAGATCCGGGCCCCGACGGAGAAGGCGAGGCTCTCCCTGGCACGATTATCTCTTGTTGCATTTGGGAGTGTCTAGGTACCTCGAAGGAAGCAAAGAGGATTTAGGCACAAAAAAATACGTGGCAAAACATGCTGGATGGTATGTGATGTTCAAATTCTAAGTTGACTTTGGGTGACTTGTTCTGATACTCTTGGAACAGCATGTACCACGTCCGTCGAGCAGTGGTCTCCCCCCCAAAAGTACGTCCGACGCGATGCCGACTTCAAACACCTAGAGGCTCTTGGAGAAGCGTCGAAAGCGATTGGGAAGAAATACTGGTCCAAAGTCACCGAGCTTTGGAATCTCGGGTTGATTGTCACAGATCGACATTTCCGCCGCCGAGGTGCCACTACCGAAATGATCAAGCGCGGATGTGCAAGGGCGGACGAAGAGCACCTTCGTTGCCGCGTGGAGGCCAGTCCCGTGGGGAGACTAGTATACGCATCCTATGGCTTCAAGGAGCTCGGTACCTGGGATGTCAAGCTTCAACGTGATCCAGCGTCACTGCATATGTGGTGCATGGGTCGAGACGCAAAGTATTAAAAGGTCTCTTAGTGTTACATGATATGCTGGCGTAGAGGGTGCTATGGATAGTAGAAAGTCACTAATAGCTCTAGAAGAGCTAGTTCAAACTATAGTAATAATATTAGTTATATTTATATCTTTTGGGGCTTCTAGTGGTCTGGCCCCTTTAGTAACACTCCCAAGTCCCGGATGCAAAATTTTAGGCCTTGAGGCTTGGCTTAAGCTACAGCTACTAGCTCTTACCTTATATTAGCGTGGTTTGACTACTTACTATGTATCCCCTCCGTACCTGATGTGCCAATTAGCGTAAAATGCCTAAATTAAGCTTTTTTAAGCCGCATTTGATCTACGCAGCGTTCCGCAGCTGGCTTCGCTTTTCAATTTCTTATAACTAATTATGCTACGACCACGACGAGTTACTCAAATTCCTTTGAGATATAGGTCAAACTCACCTCCCCGATCCGAACAAGCTCATAACCAGCCAAAACGACGAAGAATTGACCCTGTGGCGATCGATCGAAATGATGTTGATCAGGCCTTGGCAGTGATCGAAGCTGCATCGGAATGTACAAATGAACTGCCTACATTATTACCAACAGAACTGCCTCAGTTTGAGGCTAATTACGTTCAAAATCGAGCAGGATCCTCTCAATACTCTGATCTATCAGAATTAGGCTTTTTTGAGCTCTTTTTTAGCCCAATTATAGTGGAAATCATCTCCGAAGAAACGAACTCTTACGCCGAATCCCATCTTCGCGACCCTCTTTTTACCCTTTCAGAAAACTGCCATTAGGTACCTATTACACCCGCTAAAATACGTGTATATCTAGGCATATATATCTATTTTGGCTTGTATTAATTAGCAGTACACAGTGACTACTAGAAGATTCACAAATTAGGCAAGTTTATAAGTTAAGATTGATTTCAATTGATTTATTGATTCTTCAGCTTAAATGCTGCCCCTGCGCAGCCAAATACCCCCTGGTTCTATCGAATTTAATGCGTTTCAGACCTTATTCGAACAGCCTGCCGAAATGCCTATTTACCTTCTTCTTATATCACAATTGATAAAGTAATGATAGCTTTTGAGGGGCGCTCAAATTATATGGTTAAGCTCAAGAATAAGCCAATTTCTAATGGCTATAAGTTATAATGTATTGGCGACTATAAGTGAAACGTTTGCAAAGAGTCAACAAACGCAATGGCCACAACAACAGGGCACAGAAGTAAATTCAGATACTGAAAAAAGCGCTTTTCTTGCGCTAACTCACGCGCTTGTTTTACGCCTTGCTACACAGCTACTAAAGCAGAAATTCTGTATCCATCTTAATAACCTCTTTCTGAATGTACTAGTGGCTCAGTGTCTCCTGGCGATGGGTATTTACTGTATAGGAACTATATAAAAAAAGGCTACTAGTGTGCCCTTATGTTAGGGCTCAACTGGTTAAGACAAGTC